>NC_057803.1:558025349-558264327 GCF_018294505.1 Triticum aestivum | reverse complement strand
CTTATGGCGAAGAACTCCGTTGTTCTTGACGCCGGCTCCCGGCAAGATCTTTGCCGGAAAGGCTTATGGCGAAGAACTTCGTCGTTCTTGACACCGGCTCCCGGCAAGATCGTTGCCGGAAAGGCTTATGGTGAAGAACTTCGTCGTTCTTGACGTCGGCTCCCGGCAAGATCGTTGCTGGAAAGGCTTATGGCGAAGAACTTCATCGTTCTTGACACCGGCTCCCGGCAAGATCGTTGCCGGAAAGGCTTATGGCGAAGAACTTCGTCGTTCTTGACGCCGAAGATATTGGCCCTAAGGGCGTTGCCAGCCCCCGGGCCATAACTGCGTTCAAACATAGCAAGTGATTAGCATCCGAAGTGCACTCGACTTGCTTGCGAATTTCGACTTTTGCTGCATATTCCCTATGCCTGCTGGAATGCTTTCCGGTGCGTACGATCCAGCCAGTAGCGCTTGAGGGAACGGGCCCTTAGCGGCTATTCGGGAACAACGCCTCCCGGAAAGGTTTACCTTCTTGGTTCTAGCGCAACCGCACAAGTTGCCGAGCGGACTCGAGGCAACATGAAGCGCAACTAGCCCCGAGAAGGCTCCTCGGCATACAGGTCTATGCAGAAATCTCAAATAAATAGCGCATGCTATCTTCCTGTTCAACCTCTCTTTGTACGTCCACCCTACGCTTTCTAGGGAAACTTGCCGGTGCAGGCACCCTTGCCGCGAGCGCCGAGTGCGGAACTTCAGCAGCCTGCTGGCGGGGTTGCTACCGACAAGCAATCTTGTCGCAACTAGTTGCAGCTCCCTTAAGTTGTTGAGCGGACTTGAAACAAAGTAAGGGCGCTAGCGACTCACTTAAGTTGCTGAGCAGACTCGAAGCAAAGTAAGGGCGCTAGCAGCTCACTTAAGTTGTTGAGCGGACTCGAAACAAAGTAAGGGCGCGACTAGCTACGAGTTGATTCCTCCACGCACAGGTTTTCTGTACAAAGAACAAGATCTCCGAGGCGGATAACCTTATATAGTAAGGAAATATCTAAAGTTTTGCATGACTTAGCTTTTTCTGTTGCCGCACTAGCGTCGTTCTTTTGCTAGCCCGCTCCTTTGGAGCCATGACGATGAAGATTTAGCTTGCGTGCACGCCGGATCGGGTTCGCACGATCTCGACGCCCCCTACCTGGCGTGCCAGAGATGTCGGGGGCGATGCTGATTCCCACCAACACCTATGGGGACAGGGCCCCTTTCGGTTTGGTGGGGGGCGGAGAGCGCACAAAGAGCGGATCAAGGCAGTGCACGCGGGCGATTTTACCCAGCTTCGGGCCGCACGGATGCGTAAAACCCTACCGCTGCTTGTTTGTGTATATTGGATTCTTGCTCAGGAGCGATGGACGCTGCCGGACTGAGCGTGAGAGTGTTCCTGGTGTTCAATGAGCCAAACTGGCCGAACCTCCGAACCTTTTCTATGTTGCGCTTGGGCCTCCTTTTATACTCTCAAGGGGTCACCGACAGGGGGCAACGTAGACAAGAAGGGTAAAAATGGAAAAGGATGCAGTAGGTGCAGCTACCGCTACTGTGGATACAGTGCACCCTACCTAACTCTGACGGCAGGGGACAAGGGCATTAAATGCTTGTCTGAGTCTCCTAAACAGTGCCAAAAGGTGACCGTTAGGAGCGCCACCGTTTGCCACGATGGGCTTCTCTTCATCTCCGCTTGCCACCACGTACCCCTAGCTGCACGGCCTCCCGCCACGTGCGCTCTGGGAGAGTCCCAAAGCGACACGTTAGCAGGTGAGCTGGAGCACGGGCACGAAGTGGGGGTTTCCCGCGACAAGCTCCTTGCCACGGCCGTCGTCTTGTCACGTCCGGAAGCTTGTCGCTCGCCGGATCTTGCCGGGACGCGGGGCGCGTCGCGGCAAGCTTTCTTGATACGCCTTGAAAGGCCTTCCCGGCAAGCTCCTCTTGCCGGGGTCTCGTCTCTTCCCGGCGAGCTCCTCTTGCCGGGGCCTTGGTTGGCCTTGCCGGCAAGCTCCTCTTGCCGGGGTCTTAGTTGGCCTTCCCGGCGAGCCCCTCTTGCCGGGGCCTTGATTTGAGTACTTTGTTCTTGAATGGTCTTCAAGGGGACCACGGAGGGTCCTGGCGGTCACCCGGCAAGCCTGGCCGCGGGACGCTGCAACTGCCCGTGCACGAGTTCGGGGTAATAGGGTACCCCTACTCTAGTACACCGACAGATACCATCTTCATCCTATGCCTCCCACGGATTTATAAACCTTAGGTCATCCAGTTGAGGGAAATTTGCTACTGTTCTACAAACATCTGCACTTGGAGGCCCAACAACGTCTACAAGAAGAAGGTTGTGTAGTAGACATCAAGTTCTTTTCTGGCGCCATTGCCAGGGAGGTGAGTGCTTGAAGGTATATCTTTAGATCTTACAATCGAGTCTTTTAGTTTATTGTTTTATCACTAGTTTAGTCTATAAAAGAAAACTATATAAAAATGGAATTTAGTCTACCTCATACGCTTCCTCTTTTAATATCTTTCATGAGTATGATGGAAAGGAAAATTGTGCTCAAATGCTTGGCATAAAATATGTGAATGATGAGCATGATTGCAATGTTGTTAGTACGAATTCTTTGAATATCCATGATACTAATGATGATTGCACTAGTTATAATGAAAATGTCTCCTATAAACATGTCAATTTTTGTGGAGTGCATTGGGTTTGTAAGTACACACCAAATAGAGAAGATAGATATTGCAAGAAGCATAAATACTTAGAAACTAAATTGTTGCAAGAAGAGCTAGATGAATGTGCTGAAAATTTAAATTATGTTGGCCATGCTTGTGAGCTTTGCAATGAACATGATCATTTCAATACCCAATGCAAATTGTTTCATGATCGTATTGTGTCCAAAACTTGTGATGACTTGATTTCCCTTACGCATTATAATGAACTTAGTTTGCTTATGGGTTACGAAGAAATGAAATGTATAACTAAGCATCTTCCAGAATTTGCCCGTTATAAACTTCTTGATTTTGATCTAGAAGAAATTCATATGTATTGTGCGGTGAATTGTATTGAAAATCCTTATATTGCCAACTATATAAAGAAAACAAAACAAATAGAATATGAAGAGAAGACTAATGAAAGGGAAGAGACTTCCCAATATCCTGCTATTATTTCTAATGATGAATCAAGTAACGAGGAGGAGCCTCCTATTGAACCAATCTCATTAATAAGGAGCTCCAAAAAGAGGATTGAACCCACACATGATGTGGTGAAGAAGAAGAAAATAAAAAGGAAGAGAGGTAAAAAGATATCTCTCCCAAATAATGTTGCTCCTATTAAGATTGTGCCTCATGAAAATATAATTATGGAAGATAATGATACTTCTTATGATCTTGAAAATCTTTTTGGCACTTGCTTGGAAGAATATGATAATTGCTATACCATTGGTGCTATCCATACTATTAATGATGAGAGTTATTATGCTTATGATATGAAAAGGCCCAAGCTTGGGGATGCTATGTGTGATGAAGATGATGTTTTTGAGAATATATTTGCTGCAATTAATGTTTGTCCCAAGCTTGGGGAAGCTATGTTTAATGAAGATGGTATTTTTAGTCTCCCAAGTTTTGATATGCAAATTTATAATGATGATAGCATGCCTCCTACCTATGATGATTATTGTGATGATACTTATGCTATAAAAAGTAGTGATTATATTTATAAAACTTGTCATGATTATGGTTACCCATTTTCTGAACATTACTCTTTTAATGTGAAAACAATTTATAGTATTCGAGTTTCCTATGATACTCCCACTATTCCGAATGAGAAGAATTTTGCCTATGTGGAGAGTAGTAAATTTTCTATGCTTGTAGATCATGAAAAGAATTCTTTAGGTGCTGGTTATATTGTTGAACTCATTCATGATGCTACTGAAAATTATTATGAGGGAGGAACATATGCTTGTAGGAATTGCAATAATATCAAGTTTCCTCTCTATGTACTTAAAGTTTTGAAGTTTTGCTTGCATTACCTTCCTATGCAAGTTGATTCTTGTTCCCATAAGTTTTTTGCTCACAAAATCCCTATGCATAGGAAGTGGGTTAGACTTAAATGTGCTAGTCATATTATTCATGATGCTCTCTTTATGTTTCAATTCTTGTCTTCTATATGAGCATCATTGAAATCATCATGCCTAGCTAGGGGCTTTAAACGATAGCGCTTGTTGGGAGGCAACCCAATTTTATTTTAGTTCCTTGCTTTTTGTTCCTGTTTAGTAATATATAATTCATCTAGCATCTGTTTATATGTGGTTTTATGATTTTAATTAGTGTTTGCGCCAAGTAGAACCTTTGGGAAGACTTTGGGAAAGTCTTGTTGATCATGTTGTAAAAAACAGAAACTTTAGCGCTCACGAGAATTGCTGTCATTTTTTATTGGAAAATGCTATTGAGTTAATTATTTTTGCAGATGATTAACAGATAAGTTACTCAGGTCCAGAAATTTATTTGAGAATTTTATGTGTTCCAGAAGTATACGTTTGATCCAGATTACTACACTGTTCTGTTTTTGACAGATTCTGTTTTCATTGTGTTGTTTACTTATTTTGATGAATCTATGGCTAGTAAAAGAGTTTATAAACCATAGAGAAGTTGGAATACAGTAGGTTGAACACCAATATAAATAAAGAATGAGTTCATTACAGTACCTTGAAGTGGTGATTTATTTTCTTATACTAACGGAGCTTACGAGCTTTCTGTTATGTTTTGTGTTGTGAAGTTTTCAAGTTTTGGGTAAAGATTCGATGGACTATGGAATAAGGAGTGGCAAGAGCCTAAGCCTGGGGATTCCCAAGGCACCCCAAGGTAATATTCAAGGATACCCAAGAGCCTAAGCTCTGGGATGCCCCGGAAGGCATCCCCTCTTTTGTCTTCATTCATCGGTAACTTTACTTGGAGCTATATTTTTATTCGCCACATGGTATGTGTTTTGCTTGGAGCATCATTTTATTTTATTTAGTTTTGCTTGCTGTTTGAATAAAATACCAAGATCTGAAATTATTAAATGTTAGAGAGTCTTCACATAGTTGCATAATTATTCAACTACTCATTGATGTTCACTTATATCTTTCGAAGTAGTTTTGTCATTTGCTCTAGTGCTTCACTTATATATTTTAGAGAACGGTGGTCGATTTTTTTTATAGAAACTAATGAACTCTCATGCTTCACTTATATTATTTTGAGAGTCTTAAATAGCATGGTAATTTGCTTAAAATCCTAATATGCTTGGTATGCAAGATTAAAAATAAAACTTTCTTATGAGTGTGTTGAATACTATGAGAAGTTTGATACTTGATGATTGTTTTGAGATATAAAGATGGTGATATTAGAGTCATGCTAGTTGAGGAGTTGTGAATTTGAGAAATACTTGTGTTAAAGTTTGTGATTCCCATAGCATGCACGTATGGTGAATCGTTATCTGATGAAGTCGGAGCATGATTTATTTATTGATTGCCTTCCTTATGAGTGGCGGTCGGGGACGAGCGATGGTCTTTTCCTACCAATCTATCCCCCTAGGAGCATGCGCGTAGTACTTTGTTTCGATAACTAATAGATTTTTGCAATAAGTATGTGAGTTGTTTATGACTAATGTTGAGTCCATGGATTATACGCACTCTCACCCTTCCACCATTGCTAGCCTCTCTAGTACCGCGCAACTTTCACCGGTACCTACCTATTATGGCATTTCCATAGCCATTCCGAGATATATTGCCATGCAACTTTCCACCGTTCCTCTTATTATGACACGCTCCATCATTGTCATATTGCTATGCATGATCATGTAGTTGACATCGTATTTGTGGCAAAGCCACCGTTCATAATTCTTTCATACATGTCACTCATGAGTCATTGCACATCCTGGTACACCGCCGGAGGTATTCATATAAAGTCATATTTTGTTCTAAGTATCGAGTTGTAATTCTTGAGTTGTAAGAAAATAAAAGTGTGATGATCATCATTATTAGAGCATTGTCCCAGTGAGGAAAGGATGATGGAGACTATGATTCCCCCACAAGTCGGGATGAGACTCCGGACGAAAATAAATAAATAAAAGAGGCCAAATAAGCCCAAATAAAAAAAGAGAAAAGAGGCCATAAAAAAAAGAAGGCCCAAATAAAAAATTAAAAAAATGAGAGAAAAAGAGAGAATGGACAATGCTACTATCCTGTTACCAAACTTGTAATTCAAAGTAGGACCATGATCTTTATGATAGAGAGTCTCCTATGTTGTCACTTTCATATCCTAGTGGGAATCTTTCATTATAGAACTTGGCTTGTATATTCCAATGATGGGCTTCCCCAAAACGCCCTAGGTCTTCGTGAGCAAGCGAGTTGGATGCACACCCACTAGTTTCTTTGTTGAGCTTTCATATACTTATAGCTCTTGTACATTCGTTGCATGGCAATCCCTACCCACTCACATTGATATCTATTGATGGGCATCTCCATAGCCCGTTGATACGTCTAGTTGATGTGAGACTATCTTCTCCTTTTTTTCTTCTCCACAACCACCATTCTATTCCACCTATAGTGCTATATCCATGGCTCACACTCATGTATTGCGTGAAGATTGAAAAGGTTTGAGAACACCAAAAGTATGAAACAATTGCTTGGCTTGTCATCGGGGTTGTGCATGATTTAAATACTTTGTGTGGTGAAGATGGAGCATAGCCAGACTATATGATTTTGTAGGGATAGCTTTCTTTGGCCATGTTATTTTGAGAAGACATAATTGCTTAGTTAGTATGCTTGAAGTATTATCATTTTTATGTCAATATGAACTTTTGTCTTGAATCTTTTGGATCTGAATATTCATGCCACAATTAAGAAGAATTACATTGAAATTATGCCAAGTAGCACTCCACATCAAAAATTCTGTTTTTATCATTTACCTACTCGAGGACGAGCAGGAATTAAGCTTGGCGATGCTGATACGTCTCCAACATATCTATAATTTCTGATTTCTCCATGCTATATTATCTACTATTTTGGATGTTTATGGGCTTTATTACACACTTTTATATCATTTTTGGGACTAACCTATTAACCCAGAGCCCAGTGCCAGTTTTTACCTTGTTTTTGGGTTTCGAAGAAAAGGAAAATCAAACGGAGTCCAAATGACCTGAAACTTCACGGAACCTATTTTTGGATCAGAAGAAGCCCAGAAGACTTGGAGTCTACGTAAGGGAAGCTTCGAGGAGGCCACGAGGTAGGGGGCGTGCCCACCCCCTGGGCGCTCCCTCCACCCTCGTGGGCCCCTCGTGGCCTCCCTGACGTACTTCTTTCGCGTATATATCTCCATATACCCTAAAACATCGGGGAGCACAATAGATCGGGAGTTCCGCCGCCAGAAGCCTGCATAGCCACCAAAAGCCAATCTAGACCCGTTCTGGCAGCCTGCCGGAGGGGGAATCGTTCTCCGGTGGCCATCTTCATCATCCCGGTGCTCTCCATGATGAGGAGGGAGTAGTTCTCCCTCGGGGCCGAGGGTATGTACCAGTAGCTATGTGTTTGATCTCTCTCTCTCTCTCGTGTTCTTGAGATGATACGATCTTGATGTATCGCGAGCTTTGCTATTATAGTTGGATCCTATGATGTTTCTTCCCTCTCTACTCTCTTGTAATGAATTGAGTTTCCCCTTTGAAGTAATCTTATCGGATTGAGTCTTTAAAGATTTGAGAACACTTGATGTATGTCTTGCCGTGGATATTTGTGGTGACAATGGGATATCATGTGATTCACTTGATGTATGTTTTGGTGATCAACTTGCGGGTTCCGCCCATGAACCTATGCATAGGAGGTGGCACACGTTTTCGTCGTAATTCTCTGGTAGAACTTTGGGGCACTCTTTGAGGTTCTATGTGTTGGTTGAATAGATGAATCTGAGATTGTGTAATGCATATCGTATAATCATACCCACAGATACTTGAGGTGACATTGGAGTATCTAGGTGACATTAGGATTTTGGTTGATTTGTGTCTTAAGGTGTTATTCTAGTACAAACTCTAGGGCTGTTTGTGACACTTATAGGAATAGCCCAACGGATTGATTGGAAAGAATAACTTTGAGGTGGTTTCGTACCCTACCATAATCTCTTCGTTCGTTCTCCGCTATTAGTGACTTTGGAGTGACTCTTTGTTGCATGTTGAGGGATAGTTATGTGATCCAATTATGTTAGTATTGTTGAGAGAACTTACACTAGTGAAAGTATGAACCCTAGGCCTTATTTCCACACATTGCAATACCGTTTATGCTCACTTTTATCACTTGCTACCTTGCTGTTTTTATAATTTCAGATTACAAATACCTTTATCTACTATCCATATACCACTTATATCACCATCTCTTCGCCGAACTAGTCCACCTATACAATTTACCATTGTATTGGGTGTGTTGGGGACACAAGAGACTCTTTGTTATTTGGTTGTAGGTTGCTTGATAGAGACCATCTTCATCCTACGCCTCCCACGGATTGATAAACCTTAGGTCATCCACTTGAGGGAAATTTTCTACTGTTCTACAAACCTCTGCACTTGGAGGCCCAACAACGTCTACAAGAAGAAGGTTGTGTAGTAGACATCAAGGTCTTTTCTGGCGCCGTTGCCGGGGAGGTGAGTGCTTGAAGGTATATCTTTAGATCTTGCAATCGAGTCTTTTAGTTTCTTGTTTTATCACTAGTTTAGTCTATAAAAGAAAACTATATAAAAAATGGAATTTAGTCTACCTCAAACGCTTCATCTTTTTTATATTTTTCGTGAGTATGATGGAAAGGAAAATTTTGCTCAAATGCTAGAAGAAGAATTACATAGAATGCTTGGCATAAAATATGTAAATGATGAGCATGATTGCAATGTTGTTAGTACGAATTCTTTGAATATCCATGATACTAATGATGATTTCACTAGTTATGATGAAAATGTCTCCTACAAACATGTCAATTTTTGTGGAGTGCATTGGGTTTGTAAGTACACACCAAATAGAGAAGATAGATATTGCAAGAAGCATAAGTACTTAGAAACTAAATTGTTGCCAGAAGAGCTAGATGAATGTTCTGAAAATTTAAATTATGTTGGCCATGCTTGTGAGATTTGCAATGAACATGATCATTTCAATACCCAATGCAAATTGTTTCATGATCGTATCGTGTCCAAAAATTGTGATGACTTGATTTACCTTACACATTATAATGAACTTAGTTTGCTTATGGGTTACGTAGAAATGAAACGTATAACTAAGCATCTTCCAGAATTTTCACGTTATAAACTTCTTGATTTTGATCTAGAGGAAATTTATATGTATTGTGCGGTGAATTGTATTGAAAATCCTTATATTGCCAACTACATAAAGAAAAGAAAACAAATATAAGATGAAGAGAATACTAATGAAAGGGAATAGACTTCCCAACATCCTCCTATTATTTCTTATGATGAATCAGGTAACGAGGAGGAGCCTTCTATTCAACCAATCTCATTAATAAGGAGCTCCAAAAACAGGATTGAACCCACACATGATGTGGTGAAGAAGAAGAAAAGAAAAAGGAAGAGAGGTAAAAAGATATCTCTCCCAAATAATGTTGCTCCTATTACGATTGTGCCTCATGAAAATATAATTATGGAAGATAATTATACTTCTTATGATCTTGAAAATATTTTTGGCACTTTCTTGGAAGAATATGATAATTTCTATACTATTGGTGCTATCCATACTATTAATGATGAGAGTGATTATGCTTATGATATGAAAAGGCCCAAGCTTTGGGATGCTATGTCTGATTAAGATGGTGTTTTTGAGAATATATTTGCTGCAATTAATGTTTGTCCCAAGCTTGGGGAAGCTATGTTTAATGAAGATGATATTTTTAGTCTCCCATGTTTTGATATGCAAATTTATAATGATGATAGCATGCCTCCTACCTATGATGATTATTGTGATGATACTTATGCTATAGAAAGTAGTGATTATATTTATAAAACTTGTCATGATTATGGTTACCCATTTGATGAACATTACTCTTTTAATGTGAAAACAATTTATAATATTCGAGTTTCCTATGATACTCCCACTATTCCGAATGAGAAGAATTTTACCTATGTGGAGAGTAGTAAATTTTTTATGATTGTAGATCATGAAAAGAATGCTTTAGGTGCTGGTTATATTGTTGAATTCATTCATGACGCTACTGAAAATTATTATGAGGGAGGAACATATGCTTGTAGGAATTGCAATAATATCAAGTTTCCTCTCTATGTGCTTAAAGTTTTGAAGTTCTGCTTGCATTACCTTTCTATGCAAGTTGATTCTTGTTCCCATAAGTTGTTTGCTCACAAAATCCCTATACATAGGAAGTGGGTTAGACATAAATGTGCTAGTCATATTCTTCATGATGCTCTCTTTATGTTTCAATTCTTATCTTCTATATGAGCATCATTGAAATCATCATGCCTAGCTAGGGGCTTTAAACGATAGCGCTTGTTGGGAGGCAACTCAATTTTATTTTAGTTCCTTGATTTTTGTTCCTGTTTAGTAATAAATAATTCATCTAGCATCTGTTTAGATGTGGTTTTATGCTTTTAATTAGTGTTTGCGCCGAGTAGAACCTTTGGGAAGACTTTGGGAAAGTCTTGTTGATCATGTTGTAAAAAACAGAAACTTTAGCGCTCACGAGAATTGCTGTCATTTTATATTGGAGAGTTATATTGAGTTAATTATTTTTGAAGATGATTAATAGATAAATTCCTCAGGTTCAGAAATTTATTTTAGAATTTTATGAGTTCCAGAATTATACGTTTCATCCAGATTACTATAGACTGTTCTGTTTTTGACAGATTCTGTTTTGATTGTGTTGTTTACTTATTTTGATGAATCTATGGCTAGTAAAAGAGTTTATAAACCATAGAGAAGTTGGAATACAGTAGGTTTAACACAAATATAAATAAAGAATGAGTTCATTACAGTACCTTGAAGTGGTGATTTATTTTCTTATACTAACGGAGCTTACGAGCTTTCTGTTAAGTTTTGTGTTGTGAAGTTTTCAAGTTTTGGGTAAAGATTCGATGGAATATGGAATAAGGAGTGGCAAGAGCCTAAGCCTGGGGATTCCCAAGGCACCCCAAGGTAATATTCAAGGATACCCAAGAGCCTAAGCTCTGGGATGCCCCGGAAGGCATCCCCTCTTTCGTCTTCGTTCATTGGTAACTTTACTTGGAGCTATATTTTTATTCGCCACATGGTATGTGTTTTGCTTGGAGCGTCATTTTATTTTATTTAGTTTTGCTTGCTGTTTGAATAAAATACCAAGACCTGAAATTATTAAATGTTAGAGAGTCTTCACATAGTTGCATAATTATTCAACTACTCATTGATGTTCACTTATATCTTTCGAAGTAGTTTTGTCATTTGCTCTAGTGCTTCACTTATATATTTTAGAGCACGGTGGTCGATTTGTTTTATAGAAACTAATGAACTCTCATGCTTCACTTATATTATTTTGAGAGTCTTAAATAGCATGGTAATTTGCTTAAAATCCTAATATGCTTGGTATGCAAGATTAAAAATAAAACTTTCTTATGAGTGTGTTGAATACTATGAGAAGTTTGATACTTGATGATTGTTTTGAGATATGAAGATGGTGATATTAGAGTCATGCTAGTTGAGGAGTTGTGAATTTGAGAAATACTTGTGTTAAAGTTTGTGATTCCCATAGCATGCACGTATGGTGAATCGTTATCTGATGAAGTCGGAGCATGATTTATTTATTGATTGCCTTCCTTATGAGTGGCGGTCGGGGACGAGCGATGGTCTTTTCCTACCAATCTATCCCCCTAGGAGCATGCGCGTAGTACTTTTTTAGATAACTAATAGATTTTTGCAATAAGTATGTGAGTTCTTTATGACTAATGTTGAGTCCATGGATTATACGCACTCTCACCCTTCCACCATTGCTAGCTTCTCTAGTACCGCGCAACTTTCACCGGTACCATAAACCCACCATATACCTTCCTGAAAATAGCCACCATACCTACCTATTATGGCATTTCCATAGCCATTCCGAGATATATTGCCATTCAACTTTCCACCGTTCCGCTTATTATGACACGCTCCATCATTGTCATATTGCTATGCATGATCATGTAGTTGACATCGTATTTGTGGCAAAGTCATTGTTCATAATTCTTTCATACATGTCACTCATGAGTCATTGCACATCCCGGTACACCGCCGGAGGCATTCATATAGAGTCATATTTTGTTCTAAGTATCGAGTTGTAATTCTTGAGTTGTGAGAAAATAAAAGTGTAATGATCATCATTATTAGAGCATTGTCCCAGTGAGGAAAGGATGATGGAGACTATAATTCCCCCACAAGTCGGGATGAGACTCCGGATGAAAATAAATAAATAAAAGAGGCCAAAGAAGCCCAAATAAAAAAAGAGAAAAGATGCCATAAAAAAGAGAAGGCCCAAATAAAAAAATAAAAAAGAGAGAAAAAGAGAGAAGGGACAATGGTACTATCCTTTTACCACACTTGTGCTTCAAAGTAGCACCATGATGTTTATGATAGAGAGTCTCCTATGTTGTCACTTTCATATCCTAGTGGGAATCTTTCATTATAGAACTTGGCTTGTATATTCCAATGATGGGCTTCCCCAAAACGCCCTAGGTCTTCGTGAGCAAGCGAGTTGGATGCACACCCACTAGTTTCTTTGTTGAGCTTTCATATACTTATAGCTCTAGTGCATCCGTTGCATGGCAATCCCTACTCACTCACATTGATATCTATTGATGGGCATCTCCATAGCCTGTTGATACGTCTAGTTGATGTGAGACTATCTTCTCCTTTTTTGTCTTCTCCACAACCACCATTCTATTCCACCTATAGTGCTATATCCATGGCTCACGCTCATGTATTGCGTGAAGATTGAAAAGGTTTGAGAACACCAAAAGTATGAAACAATTGCTTGGCTTGTCATCGGGGTTGTGCATGACTTAAATACTTTGTGTGGTGAAGATGGAGCATAGCCGTACTATATGATTTTGTAGGGATAGCTTTCTTTGGCCATTTTATTTTGAGAAGACATAATTGCTTAGTTAGTATGCTTGAAGTATTATCATTTTTATGTCAATATGAACTTTTTTCTTCAATCTTTAGGATATGAATATTCATGCCACAATTAAGAAGAATTACATTGAAATTATGCCAAGTAGCACTCCACATCAAAAAAAACTTTTTTTATCATTTACCTACTCGAGGACGAGCATGAATTAAGCTTGTGGATGCTGATACGTCTCCAATGTATCTATAATTTTACCATGCTATATTATCTACTATTTTGGATGTTTATGGGCTTTATTATACACTTTTATATCATTTTTGGGACTAACCTATTAACCCAGAGCCCAGTGCTAGTTTCTGTTTTTACCTTGTTTTAGGGTTTCGAAGAAAAGGAAAATCAAACAGAGTCCAAATGACCTGAAACTTCACGGAACCTATTTTTGGATCAGAAGAAGCCTAGAAGACATGGAGTCTATGTAAGGGAAGCTTCAAGGAGGCCACGAGGTAGGGGGCGCGCCCACCCCCTGGGCGCGCCCTCCACCCTCGTGGGCCCCTCGTGGCCCCCCTGACGTACTTCTTCTGCCTATATATCTCCATATACCCTAAAAACATTGGCGAGCACAATAGATCGGGAGTTCCACCGCCAGAAGCCTCCGTAGCCACCAAAAGCCAATCTAGACCCGTTCCGGCACCCTGCCGGAGGGGGAATCCTTCTCCGGTGACCATATTCATCATCCCGGTGCTCTCAATGACGAGAAGGGAGTAGTTCTCCCTCGGGGCTGAGGCTATGTACCAGTAGCTATGTGTTTGATCTCTCTCTTGTGTTCTTGAGATGATACGATCTTGATGTATCGCGAGCTTTGCTATTATAGTTGGATCCTATGATGTTTCTTCCCTCTCTACTCTCTTGTAATGAATTGAGTTTCCCCTTTGAAGTAATCTTATCGGATTGAGTCTTTAAAGATTTGAGAACACTTGATGTATGTCTTGCCGTGGATATCTGTGGTGACAATGGGATATCACGTGATTCACTTGATGTATGTTTTGGTGATCAACTTGCGGGTTCCGCCCATGAACCTATGCATAGGGGTTGGCACCCGTTTCCGTCGCGATTCTCCGGTAGAACTTTGATGCACTCTTTAAGGTTCTATGTGTTGGTTGAATAGATGAATCTGAGATTGTGTGACGCATATGGATACTTGAGGTGAAATTGGAGTATCAAGGTGACATTAGGGTTTTGGTTGATTTGTGTCTTAAGGTGTTATTCTAGTACGAACTCTAGGGCTGTTTGTGACACTTATAGGAATAGCCGAACGGATTGATTGAAAAGAATAACTTTGAGGTGGTTCCGTACCCTACCATAATCTCTTCGTTCGTTCTCCGCTATTAGTGACTTTGGAGTGACTCTTTGTTGCATGTTGAGGGATAGTTATGTGATCCAGTTATGTTAGTATTGTTGAGAGAACTTACACTAGTGGAAGTATGAATCCTAGGCCTTATTTCCACACATTGCAATACCGTTTACGCTCACTTTTATCACTTGCTACCTTGCTGTTTTTATATATTCAGATTACAAATACCTTTATCTACTATCCATATACCACTTGTATCACCATCTCTTCGCCGAACTAGTGCACCTATACAATTTACCATTGTATTGGGTGTGTTGGGGACACAAGAGACTCTTTGTTATTTGGTTGCAGGGTTGCTTGAGAGAGACCATCTTCATCCTATGCCTCCCACGGATTGATAAATCTTAGGTCATCCACTTGAGGGAAATTTGCTACTGTTCTACAAACCTCTGCACTTGGAGGCCCAACAACGTCTACAAGAACAAGGTTGTGTAGTAGACATCACCCGGCAGACACACTCATGTAACCTGGCAGACACAGTCATATGAGCCAGATAGTTAAGCCGACAGTTAAGTCAGACAGTTAAGCCGGACAGTTAAGCCGGACAGTTAAGCTAGACAGTTAATCCGGACGGTTAAGCCAGATGGTAAACCAGATTGTAGGTTAACAGTTAAGAAGCCCGAAACGTTAAAGAAAGCCCATGGAGAGAAGACCATGGAGAGAAGATAGAATTGTTAAATCTTAAGTCCGAGTTGGACTCTACATGTAACCCGCCCCTTCAACATATATAAGGAGGGGCAGGGCACCCCAAGAGGGACAGGTTGAATAATCATTAAGTCTAGACACAACTAGGAGAGCCGGAGTTACAGCTACTCCCTGATGATGATAATGACACCTAGCCACAAACAACATGTAGGGTTGTTACCGGATGATGTTTCTGGGGGCCTGAAGCTGTCTAAATCTTCGTCTTGCATGTTGCGTCTCTTGATTCCGATCAACCCCTTCAAGCTACCGCATAGATGCGTTGGCCTCACGACTAAGTCCTCACACTAGGACATCTGCCGTGACATTTCCACGACAGTTGGCGCCCACTGTGGGGCCTGCGCACGGTGGTGATGAGTTTTTGAAGGGATCTCTTCTAGGGATCAAGAAGCTCACGGCTGGCCAGTTGAGGAAGATTTGGATCGGAAGGATCTGCATCAATTTTTTGAGTTCATTAGTTCAGATTTACAATCTGGAAGATTTAAGTTCTATTGAGATTAGGGTTGCGGTATGTCCATCGCCGTCCTTCATTTGATTCAATTATCCCCGAGTCACCGAGACCAACAAGAATTCTGCTGAGCCGCCGTACATGGGGTCACATAATCCGGGATCAAGCACGTGTGTTAATTGCACAAAAGGAAGTCCCGAGGCAGATATGTAAAGGAATCTGATAAAAAAAGGTCATGACGGCGGCTTAAGTTTTTCACCGAAGACAAACCACAACCGGGTTAATTTGATGCGTCAAGCTGCCTTGGCCGCTGCTGCCAAGTCGCTGGTCTTCACCGTCGCGGTCGTGCCTCCGAGCCGCCAGCTACGTCCGCCGCTGATGCTACGGCCTCACGCCGAGCCGGCTCCATGACCCGCCACCTCCAAGGAGCATTGAGCTGCCCACACCAGCCTGGCCTGACTACCATCATTTCTTGAGCCGCCCGCTTGCTGGCTCGGATGTGCCGCCCGCACAACCACGCACCGTCGATGCCGCCTCGAGCCACTGCCCTGAGTCACCTCAAGACCGCCTCCGACACCACCTGACCGCGCGCTCCAATCGCCACTCCGGCCATGTCCAAATCAAGTCACGCGCTCCAACCACAACCGGACTTGCGGCAGTCTTCTCCGCTGACCCGCCGGCTGGGGCAGTTGCCGAACGCCTTCTGAACCGCCCCTGCCGTTGCGGCCCTGCGCTGTTCCACCCCCGCGCGAGCCGGCTGTGTCCATGCCCGGCCTCCTGTCTACTCCGAGCCATAGCTGCGGCCTCGCGAGCGTGCTGCCCTTGAGCCGCCACAGCGGACTCCGCGGTAGGCTACAGCTAAGACACGCCTGACCGCGAGTCATCTTTGCCGCTGGCCATGGATTCAGTCTCAAACCATGCCGCCTGCTCGACTCGCTGCCATCTGCTCACGGTCACCCCGGTCGAGAGGCCTTCACGGCTATGCTTCAACCTCAACTCCGCCGTTGAGCCGCCCTCCTCCATGTATGAGTCGCCTCCGCTTGGTTTTACTCTGAGGTTGCTGGTTTTGGCTGCCATCTCTGAAGCCTTGTCTCCGGCACCGGCGCTGCGATCCGCCCTTGTCTACCATGATTTCACCACTTCGCTGCCGAATAGAGCCGTTGCCCGTGGCTGCGTCTGATGTGGCCTCTGCTTCAACCTGCCACCGCGCGTTGACCCGGGCTGCTACCCCCGAAGTAAATCTGGGAGTGGTTTTAGAAAAACTGGTTTAAATGGGTTGGTTTTTATTATGGGCTTGATTGGTTTAGGTCTTATTGGGCTGAGCCTTTCTTAAGTTTGGTTTGGTTTTGGTTTTGAGAGGAACCAGTTTGGGTATAGTTGGTTATGGGCTGAAACCATTTGATGCATTATGGGCTACAAACCGTGGGTACAACCTGGTTCGCTGCATCCAGTTACCCACACGCTGCCCTGATGCGGTGTTGCCCCTGTCTAGCTGTTTCTTCCCCCACGCCGCCCCTGCTCCCCTGCCTCTTCCTTGTGCCGCCGCCTCGCTGTCACCCTCCGGTGCCGCCCCCTCCTTGCACTGTCGCCTTGCCGTCACCCTCGGGCGCCACCCCCTCCTTGCGCCGCCGCCTTGCCGTCTCTTCATCGCGCCACCGCCTCGCCATCACCCTCCTACGCCGCCCCTCCTCCGTCGCGCCACCTTCCCTTCGCCGGCAGGTACCCCCCTCCCCCGCCTCTCTCTCTCTCTCTCTCCCTCTCTCCCTCCCTCCCTCTCTCTCTCTTCTCTCTCTCTCTGACCGGCTCCTCCTGTTGACCAGGTCCTGCTCCTCCCGCAACAAGGTGCTCCGGCGGCAACGCCGGCAAGGTGCCCCTGCTGGTCCCCTCCTCGTCTGCAACAACAATAATAGCAACCAGGTTGATTCCACAGCTTGGGCATTAGTTGGATTCATGATGCAGGATATACAGATCCAGAGTATTCCATTTGTTACACTTTGCAGTCACAGCTTATGTAGGAATGATGGCTTTCTAGCTTTAGGTAGCCCCCTTTTTTTGAGGAAAACATAGATAGCCCCTAAATGATCTGTATATATAGCATTGTTAACACACTTTAGCTGCTTCAATATTATTTCTGTACTTCTATAACCAAGACCTACCAAGTAAAATTACTATGTTTCACAAGTAGTACTGGTTCAAAATTTGACCTGTAGAGCAGGCACTGTGGCCTCAGATCTCGACTACCATGCGTCTAGTGCAATCGATTTGGCAAACTCATTAGACTAGTGAAGTAAGGCAATTCCAGATCATGTTGATCATGGCAGCAGCAAATTGTATGATGATTTGCTGTGTAATTCATATTCATCATTGTTATTTTGCCATAATAAGATTGGGATGATTGTTGAGATATGAGGCGTGAACTTCTTTATGTACACTATACTCTATAGCATTTTAATGTCGGCATACATACGTTGTACTAAGCCCAACATCTTTTTACCCTGTCGATAGAGGAACTAAAATAACTGTCTGGTTCTCTCTTCTTTCACTACCTTCTTGCTCTATATTCTACCATTTTCTAACAGTAAGTTTCCACATATTTTCCCCCTGCAGTGTGCTATAAAATTTGAGGCATGTCTACGTCAGAGGGTTCGGAGACTGCTGATTCCATGGATGAGGATACGAGTCAAATACCACATGTTAGAAGGTCCAAGGTATGGGAGCATTATGAAGTAGATTTGGTTCTCGTAGATGGCGATTTCAAGGTTGTGTGCAGATACTGTGGAGCACAACTTCACACCAAGTTTGGGACTAGCAGTTTGAGGACCCATATTGCAGAGGCTTGCCGATCAATCCAAGATGCTTGCAGACAAAGGTTTTTGTTGACCATGAAAACAAACAGCTGAAGGACTGTTTGTGTTTGATGAAAAAGTTTGTCGTGAACGCATGGTCAAGTATTGCGTCCATGCTGAGATCCCCTTTCTTAAGTTTGAAGATC
Organism: Triticum aestivum; assembly: GCF_018294505.1. Taxonomy (NCBI): domain Eukaryota; kingdom Viridiplantae; phylum Streptophyta; class Magnoliopsida; order Poales; family Poaceae; genus Triticum; species Triticum aestivum. Next base: position 558,245,667 of record NC_057803.1, on the reverse strand, counting down.
CCCACCTTCAGCCAAGGATTGACTCAATGCAGCCAGCGTTTCAAATCAAGGGTCGTCACACAATTCGTGATGATGCAGTGAAGATGTATAAGGGAATGAAGAAAGATATCGAAATAGAGCTACAAAATTTGGATTCTCGCATTTGCTTAACATCTGACATGTGGACATCATCACAGGACTTGGGCTACATGTGCATCACCGCCCATTATATCAATGCAGAATTCAACTACAAGAAGAAGACCATAAGTTTCGCAGAAGTGAAGTATCCCCACACAGGCTATGCGATAGAGGAAGAAATAGTTCGTTGCTTAACAGAATGGGGAATAAGAGGCAAATTATTCACTTTGACACTAGATAATGCCAGCAATAATACTAATGCATGTGAGGAGTTAATAAAATATCACAAACATGAGCTGCTCCTTGAAGGTCAACATTTGCATGTCAGGTGTTGTGCGCACATTCTTAATATCTTGGTTCAGGATGGAATGAAAATAATCCATGAAGCTATTGACATGATACGTGAGCTGATGAAGTATATTGACTCTTCTCCTTCAAGACTTCAAGATTTCAATACAATTGCAAGTGGGATGGGTCTACGTGCAAAGAAAGGCATCTCTGTTGATACACCAACCAGATGGAACTCAACCTGGAAAATGCTTGTAGAAGCATTGACGTACAAATCTGTTCTCACTAGTTATGCCAACAGAAAGATGATAGATTCTCCAAGTGAGGAGGAATGGGAGAAGGCAAAAGCTATTTGTGAGTTTCTAAAAGCTTTTGAAGAGCTTACTTTGATTGTTTCAGCTCATAGGAAGCCAACTTCACATAAGTTTCTGCCAGTTGTGCTTTCTATTCGCCATGCATTGAAAGATCCAGGTTGGCAGACCTCTGATGTGTTGAAGGAATTGGCGGCAGTGATGCAAACGAAGCTTGATAAATATTGGGATCCCGAGGAGAAGGAGAATGCAGATCCTAACCGTCGTAGAAAAAGCAAGGGCATTGAGTTTAACCATGCACTTGTCATTGCTACATTCCTGGATCCAAGGAGGAAAGAAGATTACTTGGATTTCTTCTATTGCAAGTTGTCTACCGACGGGGAGCAAATTACAAAACAAGTGGAGATTGCTTTAGAATGGGTGAGAAAGTATGTCAAGGAATATGAGCTACTTGCAGCGACAAGCACTGCACACTCGACACCTTCTAGTCAAGGCAATACCATTATTGGATCACCTGTTGCAGGGAAAAGGAAGTTGGAAGAAGAGTATGCCCAGCACAAGTCTCGTCGAAGGTCACGTGTACACAAATCCGAGCTTGATGCATACTTGGAAGAAGCATCCGAGAAGGTCGGTGATGACTTTGATGTCTTGGGTTGGTGGAAGAGGCATGGCGAAAAGTTTCCTATATTGGCATCTATGGCCCGTGACTTTCTTGCAATTCCTTTGAGCACAGTGGCATCTGAATCAGCCTTCAGTTGTGGTAAGAGGATACTAGGCGACAAGAGAAGCTCTTTGAACCCTGATATGCTGGAAGTTCTTGTTTGTGCTAAATATTGGTTGTTCAAACCAAAGGAGGCTGAGTTAACTGCTTACATTTTGGTTCTACTACTTGTGTAGAATGGGATATATAAAACTTGCAGTATAGAAGTGTTCATATGCCTTTAAATTAATCCTTTGTTTCATTTGCAGGAGATGGACAGTAAGCACACGGCTAAAAACATGAAACCAAGAAAAGGTAAAAATATGATCCTGATCATCGATTTGCCTTTGCCTTGCTCCTTTTTTCTGTTATAGTGATTGGACAAGCAAAACCACTGTTGCTAAGCGAGTAAACATTGCCAAGACTAGTCTGTAGAACTATTGGACTTTGGTTTGATATGACACTCTTGACAAGAAGTGAGTGATGAATAAAGGAGTGATGAATCAGCTAGTCCATAGGCATGTCATAAGTTCATTGAATTTGTTGGCTGGAACACAGCCGGGTCTTGTTGCCCTATTTCTTCCTCTGTTCTTGGAATGAGTGTTCATTTCGTCTAGCACGTAATAAATCCACCAAAACCTGTAATAGGAGTTGCTAGCACTATTTTTCGTTGATATATATATATATATATTCTAGGCTTCCAGTGATAAGCAAGTGTTTTCGAAGTGAAATGATGCCCATGTTATTTTGCAGGTCATGGCCATTCTCATGTTCTCGGGTGCTTGTGTCAGGGCCAACGTGATGATCTTTTTCATAAAGGATGTGAACTTCTGCGCCGAGTACTAGCGGCTGCCGTAGCCATGGCCAAGCTTGTTACATAGATTGTCTATTTGATAGCCCATCTTTGTTTAGATGATGTGGACTCCTGATGCTCTGGTTACTTGTGTTGTTTCTTTGTTAATTTCATTTCTTTAGAGGTCCGAGGAGTACAACTAGAACCCCGTCTCTGGATGCCCGGTCTGCGTGCATGTCTGGTTTCAGCCACACACTAACTGAAATCCACTACCCCCTAGAGTTGAACTGTCAGTCTTAAGTGCAGGACACAGTTATTGTTGGCCACCCTATCATTGCGCTATGTTATGTGAACGTTCTGAATTTCTGCTCACTCTTTTATAATCTGCAACTCATTTTTCTCTTCCTTTTTCCTGCTAGTTCTGTTACAATCTGTATTTCACTTTGCCTTTCAGTATGTCTGTCTGTCTGTCTGTAAACATTCTGAATTTCTGCTCGTTCTTTCTATGATATGTGGCCCATGCTTTTCTTCTTCTGCTCATTCTGCTATAATCTGAATTTCCTTTGGTCTGTCTCTCTTAGTCTGTACTCCCTCCGTTCCATAATCTGTGTTTGTTGTTTTTTGGTTGACTGTTAATATAGTGCTTAACCCATTTACAAACGGTTCTGAACCCATTTATGATAACAGTTTCAACCCATGGTTGAAGGCTTGGTTCAGTTTGGTTTGGTTAAAATTCCCAGCAAGTTTGGTTTTGGTTGGGTGGCAAGAGAGCTATCGTGGGTTTAGTTTAGGTTCAAATGTCAAGCTAGCTCACGTGAGTTTGGTTGAGTTATGGTTCAGGTATCAAACTTTTCTCAGATTTACCCTGAAGCCTCATGTGGAACCGGACTCCACAGAGCCGTTCTAAGCTACTGCAATCGGCCGGCCTCCCTCCGCAATCGGCCGGACTCCACGGAGCGCGCTGACCCGGGTTACGGCCAAGTTCGGTTTCGCTCCTTGAGTCGCCGACCTCCGTTTCCAAAACCACCGATGACCGCACCATGAGTCGCCGGCCTCTGTCTCTAAACAGATACGGCTACGACCCGGAAAGCAGAGGCGACCCAGGAACGGACGGGGTCATGGACTCAGACTCGTCAAACTCATCAAGTCAACTCATCGCTGCTATGGAGACCCGCCCCGACGCGCCTATTGATCCGCCTCGCTGGATGAGTGCCAGTTCCGAGCGCGCCTGCCGGCCCTGTTGCCCCGCTGTCAGAGTCGTCGCCCGGGCCTTCCAGTCTCAGGCATCTGCCCACGCCGGAGACGCGTAAACATGAGCCGCCACTGCCTCCATCGACACGCCGTTGGAGAGTTGCCCTATGTTGAAGTTGCCGCCGGAGGGTCGCACCGCGTCAAACTGGCCTCCGACCCGCCCCGACAGGCCCCGACGCCCTCCTGCTCCGGCTGTGTCGTGAGCTGCCTTGAGCCCGTCCGCTGCTTCGCCCTGTGAGCCGCCACCGTTTGAGGGCTGGCACTATCGCGCCGTTTCAACCGGCTCACTTCCATCGGGTTGCTGCGTCGCTTGCCTCGAGCCACGGCCCGCCTCCAAGGTGTTGTTTCTGCGGGCTGTAGCCTCCCCGTGACTTGAGCCGCCGCACCCCAGGTCGCAACCCGCCTCCGCGTTGCCCTCTTATGCCACGGGCCTCTTCAACCTCCACTACGGCCGACCTGGCCACAGCCACACCGAGCCACCGGCCCTGCGTCACCAAGGAGCCGCCTGGCGTAGCCCTCACATTGAGCCGCAGTCATACCCACCTCTGCCTGACTGCACCGCGAGCCTCCTGTCGCTGTCTCCGAGCCGGCCCTGCCATACTGCTGGCATTTCGCCGTCGCCGCCTCAGCCTTGCTCTGAGTCGCCGGGACCCCGGTCGCCGCCTTCGCTGTCCACACTGCGCTACGTTTCCCCCCTCACTCAACCTCGGGCCGCCATCTGCGAGCCGCCCCCGTTGTCGTGGCACTGAGCCGCCGCCGCCGTGGTTTCCGCCTCCGTTGCGTGGCGGTGACCCGCTGAGCCGCCTTTGCCAGCCTTGTTTTTGTCGTTGTCACCGCCTATAGCAAGGACGGCTCATCTTTGTTCTGTCAAGTGGTGGACGATTTGCATCTCCCAATACATGTTTATTTCTTAAGAAGGGATTTTGTGGCGTTTTGCAAGTGATGGCTGAATCGGTTGATGCATCAAATCCATCAGTTTATGTCATCTGCAGGTTTCCTGTTCAAATGCTGCTATGGATATTTATCAGCCATTGTTGTGGCCTACCTGAACCGTTTCTGCGACCTATCCTCACCGAGTCACCGGAGCCTACTCAGCTGTAGCAGTGCCAAGTCACCACGGTCTTGCCTTGGTTGAGCACCCATTTGAAGGCATTGGTGAATATTGGGTGTTTTATGGATGATATGTGGGGCTTTATCAAAAGATCAGTGCCACGCTACTAGAATGGATAAATTCTGACCTGACATATCAGGTGAGATCCATCCAGTATATTTTTATATTAAATATTGCTTTCTTTAAAAGAGAAATTACTCCGGTTTGCAAGTTGTCTCATGCAGGATTCAAACCGGTCTATATCACGGTTAATTATGAAGAATCTCAAGCCAACTCCTCAAGTCGCCTTGAGACTCGGGGGCTATGATGGCATAACTCATCAAAATTGGCCAGTATCAATAATCCAGAACTCCGGGTCATTGGAGGGAAAAATAACCCGGCCCCGAAGACTACTGCTATATTGATAAGAATTTAAAAGCCATCAGAAAATTTCTGGTTCAAAATGAAGAATGCCGGTTTAAAGTCCGGCTCAAGGTAAACCTGTCTCCTACAAAGCTTTGAAGCTCTCAATATCCGGTTTGAAATTCCGGTTTAAAAAGAAATTAATCTCTTGCAAGATTCGGGTTCTTAGAAAAATTAAAGGTTGCCAAAGAGAACTTGTTGCCATGATGCGCGGTTCAAACATGGGTATCCTGTCTTACGGCTTACCTTATTATGGTCACTTGGGGGCTTCCTGTTCAAACATAGGTCATATTCGAACCAAAGAGAACATAGTTGTCATAACCCTTTTGATCGGCGCAAAGCCAAACTCACTAGGGGGCTTCTTGATCGTATCTGAATCATAGCTTAATCCCGTTTGGGTCCCACTTGGATCGTATTCGAATCAGGGTCATTAAAAACCTCTCAAGGTCATTTGGGGGCTTCATGTTCAAACATAGGTCATATTCGAACCAAAGAGAACATAGCTGTCGGTACCCTCTTGATCGGCGCAACGCCAAAGCCACTGGGGGCTACATGATCGTATTCGAATCCTAGCTTAACCCCTTTGGAACGGTTTACTGATTGTATTCGAATCAGAAACCTCGTTTTTTATTTGGTTTAAGTTTTTGCAAACAATCTTTGGTTTTGTCTTGAGACCTTTTTGTTCATATCTGAAGCATATATGTGGTTTCGATTAAACCCGGCTTGACTTTGGTTGATAAGTCGCCATATATGACAATCATAAACATTTGAAAGTTTTTGGCTTTTAAAGATTGAGTTATCACCCTTACTGCACAGGTATCCCAAACCGGCAGTACGATTCAATATCACAGGAACCGGTTTTTTTAGATCGGGTTATATTATTCAAATTTTTAATAGCCAACATGGCTGGATTTTTATTATGGTTATCAATAACCAATATTACAATTGAGATTTTCAAAGTCGCTTCAACGCAATGGATATTATCAATGGATATAATTTATTCTACAATGGAAAGAATAGTCCCGAGTCGCTGCAGGATTACGACCCAGCACTTGGGGGCTAAATTATTCAAATTGAGATTACATCAAATATGCAAGTCCCATGTCACTGCCAGCATGCAACATGGTACTTGGGGGCTAATGTAAAGTCATTTTTTACTGACCTTATTATTGAAGACCCGATTGCTCCTATCAAAAATTATATTGAAGGTACACAAGTTTTATTCCATTATATTGAAGGGTCCACTGCTCTTATTGGTAAAACATAAAGCTCTTAACCTTCTGGACGTGGATTCAAGCCCCATGATGGGGGTTACATCATATGATGTTCTTTTCAGAAGAAGTATATATAAAGTCCCAGCACAATATTGTCTTACTGAGCCGGCCCTTGGGGGCTACACATTGTTGTTCAAATCTATATGATCATATTCATAAAAGTCCCTGCTCATTATTTCATAATGACCTGGCCCTTGGGGGCTACACCGGTTGAAGTTTTTTATGAGTATAAGACAATTACAAGTCCCAGGTTGCTGCAAGCATGACAACCCGACACTTGGGGGCTACGTATATGGAATATCCAGTCTTTACTAGTGAATGAGATGAACAACATGGATTTCTTCAAAGTGGCAATATTTATGTTGAAGCAAGTCTTAAGTCACCACTTTGTTTCTGCTTAAGACTTGGGGGCTACAGGTAATATGGATATAAGGGAGCAAAAAATCTTCAAATTCTCAGTTTTGAGTAAACCAGATTGACCGGGTGTCTGCGAAAATTATAACTCGGCATTATCTATTTATAACCCGACAAGTTCATCTTTAAGTCGGTTGAAGGTCACATGAGTATTTCAAAGACCAATATTTTTAAGCATTGGGAGCTGAGTCAAATGAATTATTCTTCACAGTCATTCTCTGTGAGAAACCAATGTCAGCAAATTGATTATGAAGTTGGCTTATTGACCCGGATTCTCTGGAAGAAGGAAATGACAAGGACTTAAGGATGTTCATGTGACGACTTAAAAGAATATTTAACCCGGAGCATAACCTGTTAAAATTGTTATTATGTGTTGTTTACAGGATCAGTTTAACCTGGATGAATCCAAATTAAACTGGGGGCTAATGTCGGGGATATACCCCGCAGTATGACCCGGCCGGAGATATGACCCGGCTTGGACTTGGTATTTCATTGGTAAGCCGGCAGATTGTTTAAACCAGAGGTTAAGCCAACGGGAACAGTTAAGAAGGTTAAGCAAGAAGACACGATCATGTAACCCGGCAGACACAGTCATGTAACCCGGCAGACACAGTCATGTAACCCGGCAGACACAGTCATATGAGCCAGATAGTTAAGCAGACAGTTAAGTCAGACAGTTAAGCCGGACAGTTAAGCCAGACAGTTAAGCCGGATGGTTAAGCCAAATGGTAAGCCAGATTGTAGGTTAACAGTTAAGAAGCCCGAAATGTTAAAGAAAGCCCATGGAGAGAAGATAGAATAGTTAAATCTTAAGTCCGAGTTGGACTCTACATGTAACCCGCCCCTTCAACATATATAAGGAGGGGCAGGGCACCCCAAGAGGGACAGGTTGAATAATCATTAAGTCTAGACACAACTAGGAGAGCCGGAGTTACGGCGACTCCCTGATGATGATAATGAGACCTAGCCACAAACAGCATGTAGGGTTGTTACCGGATGATGTTTCCCACGGCCCAAAGCTATCTAAATCTTCGTCTTGCGTGTTGCGTCTCTTGATTCCGATCAACCCCTTCAAGCTACGCTATAGATGCGTTGGCCTCACGACTAAGTCCTCACACTAGGACATCTGTCGTGATGTTTCCATGACAAGTTTTGCAGGGATGTGAAGAAACTAATCTTGTTTTGAATTGGGAGAAGTGCCACTTTATGGTTAATGAAGGTATTGTCCTGGGGCATAAAATTTCTGAAAGAGGTATTGAAGTTGATAAAGCTAAAAGTTGATGCTATTGAAAAGATGTCGTGTCCTAAGGACATTAAAGGTATAAGAAGTTTTCTTGGTCATGCCAGTTTTTATAGGAGGTTCATTAAGGGATTTTCTAAAATTTCTCAGCCTTTAACTAATCTCTTACAAAAATATGTTCCTTTTGTTTTTGATGATGATTGTGTAGAAGCATTTTAAATACTTAAGAAAGCCTTGATTTCTGCACCTATTGTTCAGCCTCCTGATTGGAATTTACCATTTGAAATTATGTGTGATGCTAGTGATTATGCTGTAGGGGCTATTCTAGGACAAAGAGTTGATAAGAAATTAAATGTTATCCAATATGCTAGTAAAAATCTAAACAGTGCTCAAAGAAATTATGCTACTACTGAAAAAGAATTTTTAGCCGTTGTGTTTGCTTGTGATAAGTTCAGACCTTATATTGTTGATTCTAAATTAACTGTTCACACTGATCATGTTGCTATTAAATATCTTATGGAAAAGAAAGATGCTAAACCTAGACTTATTAGATGGATTCTCTTCCTTCAAGAATTCGATTTGCATATTATTGATAGAAAGGGAGCTGAGAACCCCGTTGCACACAACTTGTCTAGGTTAGAGAATGTTCTTGATGACCCACTACCTATTGATGATAGCTTTCCTGATGAACAACTAGCTGTCATAAATGCTTCTCGTTCTGCTCCATGGTATGCTGATTGTGCTAATTATATTGTTGCTAAGTTTATACCACCTAGTTTCACATACCAGCAAAAGAAAAAGTTCTTCTATGATTTAAGACATTACTTTTGGGATGACCCGCATCTTTATAAAGGAGTAGATGGTGTTATTAGACATTGTGTACCTGAGCATGAACAGGAATAGATCCTATGCAAGTGTCACTCCGAAGCTTATGGAGGACACCATGCTGGAGACAGAACTGCACATAACATATTGCAATCCAGTTTTTATTGGCCTACTCTCTTCAAGGATGCCCATAAGTTTGTTTTGTCTTGCGATGAATGTCAAAGAATTGGTAATATTAGTAGACGTCAAGAAATGCCTATGAATTATTCACTTGTTATTGAACCATTCGATGTTTGGGGCTTTGATTATATGGGACCGTTTCCTTCCTCTAATGCGTATACTCATATTTTAGTTGCTGTTGATTATGTTACTAAGTGGGTAGAAGCTATTCCAACTAGTAGTGCTGATCATAACACCTCTATTAAGATGCTTAAAGAAGTTATTTTTCCAAGGTTTGGAGTCCCTAGATACTTAATGACTGATGGTGGTTCACATTTTATTCATGGTGCTTTCCGTAAAATGCTTGCTAAGTATGACGTTAATCATAGAATTGCATCTCCTTATCACCCACAGTCTAGTGGTCAAGTAGAATTGAGTAATAGAGAGCTTAAATTAAATTTTCAAAAGGCTATTAATAGATCTAGAAAGAATTGGTCCAAGAAACTTTATGATGCATTATGGGCTTATAGAACTGCATATAAAAATCCCATGGGTATGTCTCCGTATAAAATGGTTTATGGAAAGACATGTCACTTACCTCTTGAACTAGAACATAAGGCATATTGGGCCATTAAAGAGCCCAATTATGATTTCAAACTTGCCGGTGAGAAGAGGCGTTTTGACATTAGCTCACTTGATGAATGGAGAGCCCATGCTTATGAGAATGCCAAACTATTTAAAGAAAAAGTTAAAAGATGGCATGATAAAAGGATACAAACGCGTGAGTTTAATGTAGGTGATTATGTATTGCTATACAACTCTCATTTAAGATTTTTTGCAGGCAAACTCCTCTCTAAATGGGAAGGTCCTTACATCATTGAGGAGGTCTATCGTTCCGGTGCCATTAAAATCAACAACTTCGAAGGCACAAATCTGAGGGTGGTGAACAGTCAAAGAATCAAACATTATATCTCAGGTAATCCCATAAATGTTGAAACTAATGTTATTGAAACTGTAACCCCGGAGGAATACATAAGAGACAGTTTCCAGAATGTTTCAGACTCCGAAAAGGAATAGGTACATGGTACGGTAAGTAAATCGACTCCAAAACAGTTCTAATGGCAATTTTCTCCGTTTTGGAATATTTAAGAAAATAGGAAAATAAGAAGCAGTCCGGAAAGGACACGAAGCTTACACAAGGGTGGAGGGCGCGCCCTACCCCCTGGGCGCGCCCCCTGCCTCGTGGGCACCTCGTGTGCCCTTCGGACTCTGTTTTCTTGCACGATACTTCTTTTGGTCGGTAAAAATTCATTATATAATGTCCCGAAGGTTTTGACCACCATATCATGCAAATATCCTCTGTCTTTGTTTCGAGTTGTTTCTGCTGCAGATTAGAGCATTATGTCATCCCAAGATTTGGAGGGAGAAAGCTAAGTGGCATATTACCTTGCAGATCATAAGGTCTACGGGGACTTGGACAATTGTGGTTGGACAACGGAGGAAGAAGAAGGCTATGAGCCTAAGGGAACGGAGGAGACGAGCTCAGATGAAGATGAAGTTCCATTACCTCAACCTGGGGACATGCATGTGGAGTTCAAAAGGTCAAGCCTCCCCAATAGAGCAAAAAACCGAAGATCGAGTTTATCCCTTTTCGTCTCTTGCAAGAGAACAAACAAGAACTATGCAAAAGGTATTAAGCCTTGAGCGGGAGATCGAGGACCTAAGGGAGCAAAATTCTATCCTCAAGCGCAAATTAAAGAAGAAGCACACGTCATCAACAACTCCATCATCACCACCTCCGAGGAAGGAGACATAAACACATGGGTATGGGCACTCCCCTTGGCAACTGCCAAGCTTGGGGGAGTGCCCCGGTATCGTATCACCATCACACTTTTATGTTTGCCATTTTTCTTAGTTTGATCCTTTTGGCAATATCTTGATCTAGTGGGATAAAGTTTTAGTATGATCTAGTTGTGAGTTTAGCTTTATGATCCTTCTATGTAATCGAGTCTGTGAGCTATATATAATAAACATTAGTGTTGAGTCAAGGCCTTGATTATCTTGCTATGATCTTGAGGAAATAGAATAAAAGAGAATAAATAAAAAGATCATATGGATCTTATGGAGAGTAATGACTTCACATATAAAGATTATGATGAATAAAAATTGTTGAGAGTTGACAAACATAGTTTTGGTCATCGTTGCAATTAATAGGAAGTAATAAATAAAGAGAGTTTTTCACATATAAATATACTATCTTGGACATCTTTTATGATTGTGAGCACTCATTAAAATATGACATGCTAAAGAGTTGATGTTGGACAAGCAAGACAACATAATGGGTTATGTTTTCTTGCATCTGAGATAAATTATATTGTCATGGATTATCCAACATGTTGAGCTCTCCTTTCCCTCTCTTGCTAGCCAATTTCTTTGCACCAAGTAGAGATACTACTTGTGCTTCCAAATATTCTTAAACCCAGTTTTTCCATGAGAGTCCACCATATCTACCTATGGATTGAGTAAGATCCTTGAAGTAAGTTGTCATTGTTGCAAGCAATAAAAATTGCGCTCTAAATATGTATGATTTATTAGTGTGGAGAAAATAAGCTTTATACGATCTTGTGATGTGGAAGAAATAAAAGCGACGAACTGCATAATAAAGGTCCATATCACAAGTGGCAATATAAAGTGACGTTCTTTCGCATTAAGATTTTGTGCATCCAACCATAAAAGCACATGACAACCTATGCTTCCCTTTGTGAAGGACCTATCTTTTATTCTTGTCTTATACTTCATGCAAGAGTCACGGTGATCTTCACTTTTCCTTTTTACATTTTATTCTTTGGCGAGCGCAATGTGTTGGAAAGATCCAAGTATATATAGCTAATTGGATGTGAGTTTTCATGAATTATTATTGTTGACATTACCCTTGAGGTAAAAAGTTGGGAGGCAAAACTATAAGCCTCTGTCTTTCTCTATGTCCGATTAAAACTTCATAACCATAAATATCGCGTGACTGTTAGCAATTGTGAAAGACTAAATGATGGTTGAATATGTGGACTTGTTGAGAAGCTCTTATATTGACTCTTTCCTATGTTATGATAAATTGCAATTGCTTCAGTGGTTGAGATTATAGTTTGTTAGTTTTCAATGAAGTTTTTGATTCATACTTGAGTATGTGAATGAATTGTTACTTTAGCATAAGAGATCATAAGACAATATATATATATATATATATATATATATATATATATATATATAAAAGTTGTTGTTCTAAGAATGATCATGACGCCCTCATGTCCGTATTTTATTTTATCGACACCTCTATCTCTAAACATGTGGACACATTTTTCGATTTCGGCTTTCGCTTGAGGACAAGCAAGGTCTAAACTTGGGGGAGTTGATACGTCCATTTTGCATCATGCTTTTCTATCGATATTTATTGCATTATGGGCTGTTATTACACGTCATGTCATAATACATATGCCTATTATCTCTTATTTTACAAGGTTTACATGAAGAGGGGGAATGCCAGCAGCTGGAATTCTGTGGTGGAAAAGGAGCAAATATTAGAGACCTATTCTGCACATCTCCGAAAGTCCTGAAACTTCACGGGAGCGCGTTTCAGAATATATAAAAAATATTGGGCGAAAGAAGTACCAGAGGGGCGCCACCCACCATCCACGAGGGTGGGGGCGCGCCCTCTGCCTCGTGGGCCCCCTGTCCGCCCTCTGATGCCCATCTTTGGCTATATGGAGTCTTTCGTTGACGAAAAATCATAAGCAAGCTCACGGGACGAAACTCCGCCGCCACGAGGTGGAACCTTGGCGGAACCAATCTAGGGGTCCGGCGGAGCAGTTCTGCCGGGGAAACTTTCCTCCGGGAGGGGGAAATCATCACCATCATCATCACCACCGATCCTCTCAATGGGAGGGGGTCAATCTCCATCAACATCTTCACCAGCACCATCTCCACTCAAATCCTAGTTCATCTGTTGTATCCAATCTTTGTATCAAAACCTCAGATTGGTACCTGTGGGTTGCTAGTAGTGTTGATTACTCTTGATAGTTGATGCTAGTTTGTTTATTTGGTGGAAGATCATATGTTCAGAGCCATTATGCATATTAATACTATCGGGGATATACCCCGCGGTATGACCCGGCCAGATGTATAACCCGGTCGGACTTGGTGACTCACTAATGACCCGCCCTGACTGAACGACTCACTAAGTGACCCACTCGAGCCTGGCGACTTATAGGTGACCTGGCAAGAGGATCAAAGGAGCGACAAGACCCGGGGGCCCAAGAGGCTCAAGGCCCAGAAAGCCGGCTACGTTATGGTAGGCCGGCTTAAGAGGAAAGGCGTGAGGAATATCTCCTTTACGAGGAAGTAAGACCCGGACTTGTAATCAACTTGTAAGAAAAGATAGACTAATCCTAGTCCTACTAGGACTCCACATGTAACCCGCCCCTCTAACTTATATAAGAAGGGGCAGGACTCCCAAAAGAGGGAGAGGGAAGAAGAAAATAATCTCTAGGGCTCGACACAAAGAGTCGGCTTACCGATAACTCTCTCATGAGCATAATTAGATCTAGCCACAAACAGCATGTAGGGTTATTACCTGATGATGTTTCCCGGGGCCCGAAGCTGTCTAAATCCTTGTCTTATGTCGCGTCTCTCCATTCCGCTCAACCCCTCTCAAGCTACCACATAGATGCGTTGTCCTTGCGACTAAGTCCTCACACTAAGGACATCTGCCGTGACAATTCCACGACAGTTGGCGCCCACCGTGGGGCTGTCGCACGGTGGTGTTGAGTTCTTGGAGGGATCTTTCACAAGGATCGAGAAGTTTGCAATGAAAAATAGCTTGTTTGGAAGGATCTGTGTAAGTTTTTGCGTCCATTGTTTTTAGATCTTTCCGATCGCAAAACAACTGAAGGAAATCCACAGTTATTGGAAGCAATCCACTGTTATGTTCGCACAAACGATATATGCTAGAACATCGACTAGTGCACTTCACGTCAAGAGAGAAAAGTCATAGTTGGTGGCAATCAGGAAAGTGAATCAGATAGCCATCACGTCAAGGCGTGTACTAATCCCAACACAGAGATCAAGGACTGCTACAGATAAAAGATCAGATCAATGTGGGTCTCCAGACCAGCGACGACCCGGGCACGGATTGATCAAACCAACCACGATGTGGAGGAAGACCCGGATTGGACTCAGATTCTGACATCTCCATGGTCTCCGTCTCTGCTACTGCTGCAGCTGCGCCTCGACCTGTTCAGCACCCGTGACTTTTGCTCCACCCTCGGCTCTGCTTCGGATGGCTGCGAGTCGCCATGGTTTCGGAGTGCCTTGGCCTCGCCTGATGGCCTCAATCACAGCTGGGCCCCTTCCTTCTCTGAGCCGCCGGCGCGCGCCGTTCCAACCACGTGTCGGCCCCGAGTCACCGTCGATGCAGGCTGCCACTGCGCCCTCACCTTTAGGAGTTCTCCGACCCGCCGGCTCTCCGCCGTCGGAGGCCTGCCTCTGAGCCACCGACAAGTTTACTCCCCTGCCGCTCGCCTCGGGACGCCTTGTCCGTGGTCCGTCGCGAGCCACTGGTTTCAAGCCGTCCGTGTTTCCATTGAGCCGCCGTTCCGGGCAGTCGCCGCCCCGCGCTGGGTCGCTATCCAGGGTGCCTCGGGTCTCCGCTCCTCTGCGGCTGTCCCGCGCTAAGTCGCCGGACCGAGTGCCCCGGGTCTCCGCTCCTCCGCCTCCGTCCCGCGCTAAGTCGTCGGACCGAGTGCCCCGGGTCTTTGCTCCTCCGCCTCCGTCCCGCGCTAAGTCGTCGGACCGAGTGCCCCGGGTCTTTGCTCCTCCGCCTCCGTCCCACACTGAGTCACCGACCAGCTCTCCGTTCCTCTACTGGCCGCAGATTACGCGCCCGCCTGCCCAAGCCACCTTTACCTCACCGTGACGTTGCGGACCAAGCCTGCCTCTGCCACTGTCGCCTCCGCGGTTCGTGGTAAGCCGCCACACCAGGCTCCCGTGCGCCATCGCGTCATGCCTCCGCCGAACCGCCACGGCCAAGATTGAGATCATGCAAAAAGGAAGTACAGTATAATTTTTTGGAAGAGCATGAAACAGAGATCAACAGAATCATTGAGCCGCCGCTGGAGAGTCGCCGTCGCTGCCTGCCAAGTCATTGCAGCTGCTCCACATGCAACTGTCTAAATCTGAAGTGGCCCGAAACGCCATTATCAAAATCAGTTCGATGCAACAAAGTTACCATCACCACAGAGTCACCGTTGTGCTCTCCATGACACTGCCACCTGAAGATGGTTCTTTGGCATCATCTGTTCCCTGTGTCAACTTTGTCAAGGCCGAACCAAAAATCAAATGGTAATTGTTCTGATGACGAACCGACAAAACAACAAAAGGATAGTTATAGATGATGAAGAAGCATCCACAGATAGTACGGGGAGAAAAGTTTGGAGCACCACAACTCCGTATTTTATTCAATGGTTCAACTGACTATTCTGAAAATGGAACTCAAAATATGTCTCATCACCAGTATCGTCAACCGTCAACGCTGCCGGCCGGACACCGATGAGCCGCCACTACACGCTTACGACCGTCGCAGACCTTGCACCATCGCATGACCCGCTTCGCCGGTTCAACCTCGCTTTGCCGCGGCCCACTGCCGAACAGCTGTTGCTGTGATCCGCCGCGGGTGAGCCGCCGACATGGGGACAAAGTCGCTCCCGAACAGCGGTCACTTCCGAAGATGCGAGACCGTGCTACATCGAGCCGTTTCCGCGGAGGCTTTCACCGCTGTACCAAGTTGCTTCGCGGCACCTCGGCCCCTTGTTCTACCCAGGGGTCGACCTCTTCCTTCGTTGTCGCATGAGTCACCTCGTCTCTGTTTTATCTACAGTAGTATAGGGTTTGGTAAAAGAGATAAGTCCAAAAAAAGGGAAAAAGATGGGCAGGGTGCTGTTGTTACTTTACCAATTAAAACAATGAGGAGATAAAATCTGCCTAGAGTCACGTCAAAGGTGCCGGGCAATTTGACCTAGCATTGGGTTGCTGGATGTTGTTCATAAATCCAACTGTGGATTTATCTGCTTGTTGAAACTTGGTTTGCTCCGTCTCTGTCTGTCTGACAAAACATGTCAGGTGATATCTATTCAAGTTTATTTTATTAAACATATTGTTTTCATCAAAGAACAATTACTTTGGTCTGTATATTTTTATGTGCAGCAAGGATGGTGCCATGTTGTGCCTATGAAAGATACGTCAGCGCCATCACGCATCGGCATCTGCGCCCGCTTACTGATGGAACAGGTGTGCGCAAGTCGCCACCCGTGCAGCTTAATCTACATCAACCCACCAGAGCCATGCTGAGCCACCCTTGCCGCTTGAGCCGCCAGGGTTATATTAAGTTGCCGGTCTGCCTGAGCCGCCGGGGCTATATTGAGCTGCTGGTCTGCCTGAGACACCTCTGTCGCGAGGAAAGGATCATCCGTCATCCAAACAAATTAGGTGATATCCATCCAAGTTTGATTTATTAGCACATGTTGTTTTTGTCAAAGAATGAGTTTATCTTTGCCTTGGTCTGCAATATTGTTTATACAGGGCAATTATTTATGGCAAAAAGTGATATTATACCATGGAGATGGAGGCACGCCAACATCTTTTGGCCCAGGTGGTCGTCGTTATTCAACGAACAACCACATCGGCTTATAGTGTCGTGGCCGTCTCTCGCGACCGCACCGGCTTACAGCGTCGTGGCCGTCTCTTGCGACCGCACCGGTTTACAATGCCACGGCCGACTCTCCCGTCCACACCGGTTTAAAACGCTACGGCCAAAAAATCTGTCAGCACTGGCGGCCGATTCGGCCGCGATTGTTTTCAGTTTCACCATGATGATCATCAACTCCGCGGTGATAATTGCTGACCTGACGCATCAGGTGAAATCCATCCAGCATATTTTTATAAATTATATATTGCTTTCTTTAAAGGAGCAATTACTCCGGTTTGCAAGTTGTCTCATGCAGGATTCAAACCGGTCTATATCATGGTTAATTATGAAGAATCTCAAGCCAACTCCTCAAGTCGCCTTGAGACTCGGAGGCTACGATGACATGACTTAGCAAATATCATGAGATTTAAGACCCCGGGTCATTGGAGGGAAGATAACCCGGTCCCGGAGGCTACCGCCATATTGGTGAAAATTTAAAAGTCGTTAGAAAATTTCCAGCTCACAATGATGCTTTGGTTTACAATCCGACTCAAGGTAAACCTGTTTCCCACAAAGCTTGAAGCTCTTAGATCCGGTTTAAAGTTCCGGTTTAAAAGAATTAATCTCTCGCGAGTTTGAGTTCTTAGAAAAATTAAAGGTTGCCAAAAGAACTTGCTGCCATGATGCACGGTTCAAACTTGGATATCCTGCCTTACGACTTATCTTATTATGATCACTTGGGGGCTTCCTGCTCATCGAGCATAGCTATCAATACCCTCTTGATTGGCGCAATGCCAAAATTTATATGGTCACTTGGGGGCTTCCTATTCAAACATAGGTCATATTCAAACCAAAGAGAACATAGCTGTCGATACCCTTTTGATTGGCAAACTGCCGAACCTACTTGGGGGCTTCTTGATCGTATCCGAATCATAGCTCAACCCCTTTGGGAATTGACGTGGATCGTATTTGAATCAGCGTCGTTAAACAACTCTCAAGGTCATTTGGGGGCTTCCTGTTCAAACATAGGTCGTATTCGAACCAAAGAGAACATAGCTGTCGATACCCTCTTGATCGGCATCGCCAAAGCCACTGGGGGCTATATGATCGTATTCGAATCTTAGCTTAACCCCTTTGGAACGGTTTACTGATCGTATCCGAATCAGAAGCCTCAAAAAGTTTTATTCTGTCTCTAGTAAAGTTTATTGCAGCCTCAATTACTTAACTTGAGACCTTTTTGGGATTATATCTCAAATATATATAAGTGTTTTATGCTTAACCCGGCTTGACTTTTGACTATAAGTCGCCAGTTTATGACAATCATCATCTATGTGGAAGCATTGGCTTCTAAGGATTGGGTTATCACCCTTACTACACAGGTTATGTAAGCCGACAGTACAAATTCAATATCACTGTACTTATATGTGAGATATTATGAGCCGCCCTGGTTTTGACGCTAAGTCGCCAGGGCATATGTTGTTTAAACTCTCTACAGGATTTGCAGAAATATGACATGTAAATGATTAAGTTCATGCTCATTACCAAAGTTGATGCTTTAAAATGATTATCCGTTCTGGATTTTTCTCAAAAGGCTATAAGCCGCCGGGTCATGAAAATTCCGGTTTACAATGAAGGCGTATTGAATCGCCATCGGCCAAGAGCCGCCGGGTATTTAAACTCCGGATTTACTTGTCAACAGATAAGGTATTTGAATTCTTTAAATAGCCAACATGGCTGGATTTTCAATGATGATATTGAATGATTGAGGTTTTCATACCGGATTATATTATTCAAATTTGGAATAGCCAACATGGCTGGATTTCTATTATGATTATCAATAACCAGTATTATGATTGAGGTTTTCAAAGTCGCTTTAGCGCCACAACTATTATCTTTATCAATGGGCATGATTTATTTTACAATAGAGGAAATAGTCCCGAGTCGCTGCACGCTTACGACCCGGCACTTGGGGGCTACATTATTCAAGTTGAGGTTACATCAAATATGCAAGTCTCATGTCGCTGCAAGCATGCACCATGACACTTGGGGGCTAATGCAAAGTCATTTTTATTGGCCTTATTGAAGACCCGACTCATCCCATTGTAATGAGCCGGCCCTTGGGGGCTACCAATTGCTCCTGCTAAAATTCAAGATACACAAGCCTTATTCCATTATATATTGAAGGATCCACTGCTCAATTGGTAAAGCATAAAACTCTTAACCTTGTGGACGTAGGTTCAAGCCCCAGGATGGGGGTTACATCATATCATATTATTTTCAATGAAAAGTCCCAGCTTAGTATTATCTTACTAGGCCGGCCCTTGGGGGCTACACGTTACTGCTCAAATTTACATCATCATATTTACAAAGTCCCTGCTCATTATTACATAATGACCCGACACTTGGGGACTAATGCATATTGCTCTTTGCTTAAGACAATTTTAGGATGACCCGGCTACACTACTATGACTATAGCCGACTCATGGGGGCTACACAAGTGGATTTCATTTAAAGCCATGGTGATAAGTCCCGGCTTATTCATGCTGATTAAACCGGCCCTTGGGGGCTACAGGTATTATGGATATAAGGGAGAAATATCTTCAAATTTTCAGTTTGAGTAAATCAGATTGACCCGGTGTCTACCAAAATCATAAACCGGCGTTGGCGACAATTATGACTCGGCATCATCTATTTATAACCCGGCAATTTTGGTAATCATAAACCGGCAAGTTTTATATCTCAAGTTGGCTGAATATAAGTTGAATATTTGAAGACCAATATTTTTGTCAAGTCAGAGCATTGAAGGCCGACTCAAATGGATGCTTTATTTACAATATTTCTTCTACAAGCAAATTGACTACGAAGTTGGTCCATTGACCCGGATTTTCCAGAAGGAGGAGATGACAAGGACTTAACGATGATCAAGGGCCGGCTTACAAGAATATTTAACCCGGAGTGCAACCTGTCAATTTGTTCTTGTGTTTATGTTGCAGATCAGTTTAACATGGATAAATCCAAATTAAACTTGGGGGCTAATGTCGAGGATATACCCCGCGGTATGACCCGGCCAGATGTATAACCCGGCCGGACTTGGCGACTCACTAATGACCCGCCCTGACTGAACGACTCACTAAGTGACGCACCCGAGCCTGGCGACTTATAGGTGACCTGGCAAGAGGATCAAAGGAGCGACAAGACCCGGGGGCCCAAGAGGCTCAAGGCCCAGAAAGCCGGCTACGTTATGGTAGGCCGGCTTAAGAGGAAAGGCGTGAGGAATATCTCCTTTACGAGGAAGCAAGACCCGGACTTGTAATCAACTTGTAAGAAAAGATAGACTAATCCTAGTCCTATTAGGACTCCACATGTGACCCGCCCCTCTAACTTATATAAGGAGGGGCAGGGCTCCCAAAAGAGGGAGAGGGAAGAAGAAAATAATCTCTAGGGATCGACACAAAGAGCCGGCTTACCGATAACTCTCTCATGAGCATAATGAGATCTAGCCACAAATAGCATGTAGGGTTATTACCGGATGATGTTTCCCGGGGCCCGAAGCTGTCTAAATCCTTGTCTTGTGTTGCATCTCTCGATTCCGCTCAACCCCTCTCAAGCTACCACATAGATGCGTTGGCCTCGCGACTAAGTCCTCACACTAAGGACATCTGCCGTGACAATTCCACGACAAATACCCCTATGATTATCAACATGAATATGCTTAGTGAGTACTTACGTTTGTTCCTGAGGACATGGGAGAAGTCTCGCTATAAGTAGTCATGTGAATTTGGTATTCGTTCGATATTTTGATGAGATGTATGTTGTCTTTCCTCTAGTGGTGTCATGTGAACGTCGACTACATGACACTTTACCATTGTTTGGGCCTAGAGGAAGGCATTATGAAGTAATAAGTAGATGATGGGTTGCTAGAGTGACAGAAGCTTAAACCCTAGTTTATGCGTTGCTTCGTAAGGGGCTGATTTGGATCCGTATGTTTCATGTTATGGTTAGGTTTACCTTAATACTTCTGTTGTAGTTGTGGATGCTTGCAATAGGGGTTAATCATAAGTGGGATTCTTGTCCAAGGAAGAATAATACCCAAGCACCGGTCCTCCCACATATCAAATTATCAAAGTACCGAACGCGAATCATATGAGCGTGATGAAAACTAGCTTAACGATAATTCACATGTGTCCTCGGGAGCGCTTTCCTTTATATAAGAGTTTGTCCAGGCTTGTCCTTTGCTACAAAAAGGATTGGGCCATATTGCTGCACCTTATTTACTTTTATTACTTGTTACCCATTACAAATTACCTTATCACAAAACTATCCGTTACCGATAATTTCAGTGCTTGCAGAGAATACCTTGCTGAAAACTACTCATCATTTTCTTCTGCTCCTCGTTGGGTTCGACACTCTTACTTACCAAAAAGGCTACGATAGATCCCCTATACTTGTGGGTCATCATGGTGTGACCCAACCTGATTTGACGAATCACTGGCGACCCGCCCTGACTTGGCGACTCACTCGTGACCCGCCCTGACTTGGCGACTCACTAAGTGGCCCATACAGATCTCTCCACTCACTGATGACCCGCCCGAACCAGGTGACTCATTGATGACCCGGCCGGTGGGTCAGAGGAGCGACAAGACCCGGTGGCCCAATAGGCGATTCATGGAAGGCCGGCTAGTATTATGGTGGGCCGGCTTAAGATGAAAGGCATAAGGAATATTCCCTTAGAAAGGAAGCAAGACTAGGAATCCACTTGTAATAGAGTAATCCTAATCCTAATAGGATTAGTCATGTAGGCCACCCCTTCAACATATATAAGGAGGGGCAGGGCATCCCAAGAGGAACAAGTTTCACAAGTCTAGATAGACAAACAAGTCAATAGCTCTTGAGATAGAGCACCCTTCTAATTGTGATCATCATCATCAATATCAATGAAGCAGGATGTAGGCTTTTGCCTCCACCGTGAGGGGCCGAATCTGGGTAAAACCTCGCGTCTCTCATCCCACTCAACCCCTCCCAAGCTATCACATAGATGCGTTGGCCTCACGACTAAGTCCTCGCACTAAGGACATCTGCCGTGACAAATCCGCGACAGTTGGCACCCACCATGGGGCTCGCGCATGGTGATGTTGAGTTTTTGGAGGGATCTTTCTCAGGATTTCGGGAAGTTCGTGAATTTCTAGATGAAGAAGAACTGGTTTGGAAGGGTCTACTTTTGCAATCTGTGGATCTGTGTTCACTGAAAAATTAGGGTTGAGTACAATGCGACAGTTGATCATGACCCGGTGATCCATCAAGTCAAATGACGAATCGGTATCTGCTACATTGAAAATTTGGCTGCTAGTTTGACATGTCTGATGCACAAAAGAAGAAAATAAAAAGGAAAAGCTGCGAATCGGAGGAGGACTCGACGATGGCTGGACAGTGCCTTTGATCTACGCATTGAGCCGGTCCTTGGTCGCGGCTGACCTGTGCCCTCGCCTCTGAACCGCTGCGCCTCGCGCTGTTGTGAACCGCCCTCACCACGGTCGACCGTGTTCCGCCTCTCCTACAAGCCACCTCCACCGCCTCGTCTCACCGTTTCAAGCCGCCCCGATGCGCTCCGCCTGGGACTCGTTGCTACATGCGTGGTCGGCCTCCCCCGCCAACACCTGGGGCGCCCAGTCTAGCCGACCAGTGATAGGAGCCGCCCGTTACTGCAGGCCTGATTCCTCTGCTGCTATGGAGACATGCCGCGCCGCCGGCCAATTCCTGCGCCCCTCTGTTGCCGGGTCTACTATTTTTTGGTCAGAGTTACGTTTGGTCTGCTTACAAGATCTAGATGGAAGAAAAAGTCAAAATTAGGGGGGCTACTACCTAAACGGACGTGGATTCATGGAACCGGCCACGACACGGAAGCGGAGGACTCCATAGGCTCAGCCCCGCCTCTGGTTGCGACATCTCTGGGCTGCCGAGGGCCACGACCCGCCTGCCTCTGCCGCAGAGCTGTCATCGAGCACCACATCCGTCGGAGCTACCGCGAGCCACTGCTCCGCCTCGCCTCCGGCGTGTTGAGCCCCCCGGCCGGCGCCATCTTTGATCTGCCCAAGCTGGCACCAATTTGTGACACGTTGAGCTGTCGTGACCTCAAATCGCCGCCTCTGCTGGTCTTCAAGCGGCCGGTCACCAGCTCCCTTTGGGTTCCCTAGCGACCCGCCCCCACAATTGAACGCGAAGGCATTGTTGCGGTTCCGCTCACCGAACACATGAGCCGTCGCGTCCGGCGCCGTCTTCAAGCCCTCGCCAAGCTGCCTGAATTTGCTATGGGTCCGCCGTGGCTGCCTTCGAGCCGTCCGACTCCTCTGCTACATTGACGACCAGTTGCCTCCACACCCGCCGCGTGCTTCTACAGTGCTGAGCCGCCCCGTTTTCTCAGCCGTGGCTGCCCCCCCCCCCCCCCGCGTAGACAAGTTTTTTGGTCTATGGTGGCCTTGTGCGGATCATGGTGTTTTCTGGCTTGCCGTCTGTGCAGATTACTGTTTATTGAGTCATGTTGCATCTGAAGCAACCTCAAGTTCTCGTGTGACACAACACGTGATACTAAAAACAAGTTACCAAGACTAAAGTCGTGCAAAAAGTAGTACGCACGTGAGTGACGGGCTACAACAGAAGGAGGAACATGCACATCCTAAACTTGATGGGCAAGTGGTACCCTGTTAAAAAGAGGATACGACAATTACATGCAACCACTAATAGACAAATGCTTATATTAGATGGGTCATACCATCGCCGGTTTGTCTACGGGAGTTGCATACAGACCATCTGATGTCCGATCAAATCAGGTGATATCCATCTATTTTAATTAACACATTATTTTTGTCAAGCAACAATTACTCTAGTTCATAATGTTTTTTTATGCAGAACAATTGTGCACTGCAAGAGCGATGGCCAATGATGCTCGATGAATATACGTACAAACCACCTCCTTTGTGGCCCAATTTATATCAATATGACGTGGTTCATTTGCCCATCCGTGCGGCTTACCACGCATGCGATTGATTCGCCCGTCCGCACCAGCTTACAACATTGCGGCTGACTCATCTGTCTTCTCCCGTGGCTGACTCGGCCGTGCTTGATGTCAGCTTCGCCATGGTGATCATCAACTCTGCGGTGAATAATTACTAGCCTGACATATCAGGTGAAATCCATCTAATATATTTTATATTACATATTGCTTTTTTTGAAAGAGCAATTACTCTGGCTTGCAAGTTTTCTAATGCAGGACAAGTTGTCTACTGCAAAAGGGACCATTATGTCATCGAGTCGTCTTTAGACTTGGGGGCAACAATGACATGACTCAGCAAATCTTGCCAGTTCTAGCAAATTCAAGAAGCCCGGGTCATTGGGGGGAAGATAACCCGGTCCCGGAGGCTGTTATATTGATGAAAATTTAAAGGCCGTCGGAAAATTTCCGGCTCAAAATGAGGATTCCGGTTCAAAATCCAGTTCAAGGGAAACTTATCTACCACAAAGCTTTAAAGCTCTCAGTATCTGGTTCACAATCCGGCTCAAGGATAATCTGTCCCCCACAAAGTTTTGAAGCTTTCAAATCTGGTATAAAGTTCCGGTTCAAAAGGAATTAATCTCTCGCAAGTTTGAGTTCTCAGAAAAATTAAAGGTTGCCAAAGAGAACTTGCTGTCATGATGCGCGGTTCAAACATGGGTATCCTGCCTTACGGCTTATCTTATTATGGTCACTTGGGGGCTTCCTGCTCATCGAGCATAGCTGTCGGTACCCTCTTGATCGGTGCAATGCCAAAGCTTATATGATCACTTGGGGGCTTCCTGTTCAAACATAGGCGTATTCACCAAAGAGAACATAGCTATCGGTACCCTCTTGATCGGCTCAATGCCACACTTGTAAGCATGTCACTTGGGGGCTTCCCGTTCAAACATAGGCGTATTCGACCAAACAGAACATAGTGTTACTACCCTCTTGACCAGGTTTGTTCAAACATAGGCGTATTCAACCGAAGAGAACAAACTCAGAACGGGTTGTCCTACCTGTACACCAGCTGCTTCAACTCCATCAGGTCATCCTGATTGACCCGCCGAACTCTTAGCGATCAGTCTTTACGGCGTATTCCACCAAGATCTAAGCTCGATTAAGGTTCAAACGGTGGCTTCTCATGCGAGAGCATGGTTTACAGAGTCATATGGATCCAGGCTTCATAAGTTGCCTTCCTTGGAACTTGGATAAATCGGCCCATGATACTGTTACTCTGGCCCCGCGTACTCTTGATAAGTCTTTGAGCAAGACCAGAATTATTCCAGGGTTCAAATGTCGATTGGGCACACTGTGAGTCAGGATCACAGTAGCACGAACAATCCAGTGGCTCCGGCTAGTTTCATTGAAGAAGACACTTTAGTTTGACAGTCTACAAAAGCCTCAAATTTCTTTTGATTTCTTATTTGTATTTGAGTTTTTCGCTGTCTTTCGGTTTTTTACAAATCGGGCCCAGCTGCCCTACTTCTGGCTCATATTTGAAGCATCTTTTGGGTTTCTACAACCCGCCAGGATGGCAGACTTTAAGTCGCCAGTATATGATAATAGCCCAACTTGGTTGGATTTTCATGTTGATATTGAATGATTGAGGTTTTCAAACCAGGTTATATTATTCAAATCTTTAATAGCCAACATGGCTGGATTTTTATTATGGTTATCAATAACCGGTATTATGATTAAGGTTTTCAAAGTCGATTCAGCGCAATGGATATTATTTATCAATGAATATGATTTGTTCTACAATGAAGGAATAGTCCCGAGTCGCTGCAGGCTTACGACCCGGCACTTTGGGGCTACATTATTCAAGTTGAGATTACATCAAATATGCAAGTCCCATGTCACTGCCAGCATGCACCATGACACTTGGGGGCTAATGTAAAATCATTTTTGCTCACCTTATTGAAGACCCGACTCATCACACTGTAATGAACCGGCCCTTGGGGGCTACACGTTGTTGTTCAAATCTACATGATCATATCTACAAAGTCCCTGCTCACTATTGCTTAATGACCCGGCCATTGGGGGCTACATTGGTTGAAGTTTTTATGGGCATCAGGCAATTACAAGTCCCAGGTTGCTGCAAGCATGACAACCCGGCACTTGGGGGCTACGTATATGGAGTATTCAGTCTTTACTAGTGACTGAGATGAACAACATGGATTTCTTCAAAGTGGCAGTATTTATATTGAAGCAAGTATTAAGTCATCACTTTTTTCTACTCAAGACTTGGGGGCCAACACAGGTAATATGGATATATGGGAGAAATATCTTCAAATTCTCAGTTTTGAGCACACTAGATTGATCTGGTGTCTGCAACAATCATGACCCGACGTCACCAATAATTATGACTTGGCGTAAGCAACAATTATGACTCGGCGTCATCTGTTTATAACCCGTCAATCTTGGTAATCATAAATTGGCAAGATCTACATCTTCAAGCCGGCTGAAAATCAGATGAGTATTTCAAGATCAATATTATTTAAACATTGGAAGCTGAATCAGTAAATTATTCTTCCCAATATTTCTGTGAGAAACCAATGCCAGCAAATTGATTATGAAGCTGGTCTATTGACCCAAACTTTCTAGAAGGACGAAATAACAAGGACTTAAGGGTGATCAGGTACCGGCTTACAAGAACTGTTAACCCGGAGCACAACCTGTCAAATTTGCTCTTGTGTTTGTTTTGCATGATAAGTTTACCATGGATAAATCCAAGCTAAACTAGGGGCTAATGTCGGGGATATACCCCGCGGTATGACCCGGCCGAATGTATGACCCAGCCGGACTTAGCGACTCACTGGCAACCCGCACTGACTTGGCGAGTCACTGGTGACCTGCCCTGACTTGGCAACTCACTAACTGACCCGCTCTGACTTGGCGACTCACTGGTGACCCGCCCTGACTTGGCGACTCACTAAGTGACCCGTCCGGATCTCTCCACTCACTGATGACCCGGCCGAACCAGGTGACTCATTGATGACCCGGCCGGCGGGTCAGAGGAGCGACAAGACCCGGTGGCCCAACAGGCGGTTCATGGAAGGCCGACTAGTATTATGGTGGGCCGGCTTAAGATGAAAGGCATAATGAATATTCCCTTACAAAGGAAGCAAGACTAGGACTCCACTTGTAATAAAGTAATCCTAATCCTAATAGGATTAGTCATGTAAGCTGCCCCTTCAACATATATAAGGAGGGGCAGGGCATCCCAAGAGGGACAAGTATCATAAGTCTAGATAGACAGACAAGTCAATAGCTCTCAAGATAGAGCAGCCTTGTAATTATGATCATCATCATCAATATCAATGAAGCAGGATGTAGGCTTTTACCTCCACCGTGAGGGGCCAAACCTGGGTAAAACCTCGCACACTCATCCCACTCAACCCCTCTCAAGCTACCACATAGATGCATTGGCCTCACGACTAAGTCCTCGCACTAAGGACATCTGCCGTGACAAATCCGCGACACCGAGTATGTTGATTTCAATAGTAATGAAGATGATTTGCTAGGTGACAATGATTTACTTGTTGACAACTCTAGTGATGAAAACTATGATGAACTTGCTATTAATCATGCTAATCAAGATAAAACAAATGACGGTGATAAGAAGGTGATTGAGCATCTAACTAAAGAAATAAACACTCTTAAGTTAGCTCATGAAACTACCTTAGAAGATCATCTAGAACTTTTAAAGACTCATGAGAAGCTACGCTATGAAAATCTCAATCTTGAGCAAGAGCATGGGTTCTTAAAAGCAATCAATGATGATCTTTGTAAGAAAAGTTCTTCTTACATTGGCAAGCATTTACTCTTGTCTACTTACATGCCACAAGTAAAATCTAGCAACAAGAGTAAGAAAGGTTCTTCTTCTAGTAGTAACAATAATCATACTAAATCCAATATTATTGCTTCTAGTAGTTCTCTTAATTCCACTAATGATTTTCTTAGCCAAGTTACCCTTGAGCAAGAAAATAGGTTATTGAAGGGAATTATGGAGAAAGGTGTATACAAGAGCCTTGCCGGAAGTAAACAATTTGAGGAAACTGTACGCAAGCAAGGAAGGCACCGGAAGAATCAAGGTGTTGGTTTTGAACGAAAGTTCAATGCCAATGGAGTTGAGTGGGAAGAAGATCAATACCCCAAGACGAAGTTTGTTCCTCAAACAAAGAAGTATGATCCTACTTCCTTCAAGGGGACACAAGCTCAAGATGATCTTGCACCACAAGACCACAAGCAAAAAGGCAAAGACAAGCTTCAAGAGGAGATTGATCCATTTGAAGAAGATCCCAAGGCCTTGGTCAAGTGGGTTCCCAAAACTACATCAAGTTCTACTTCATCAAGTACGACTACAACTCCAAGGATTCCCATCAAGATGATATGGATCCCGAAGAAGAACAACTAGAGAGTTCTTGAGGGTGACTCTGCCAACATATTTCACTCATATCATTTTGGCGAGAACAAGTGCAAACAACTTCCACATCTTGCACTAGTCTTGTTGGTAAGACAAGGCACAAGGTAACCTAATGCTTTCATGGACATCATCTTGTGTGTACTTTGATATGTCCATTTTGCATCATGCTTTTATATCGATATTTATTGCATTATGGGATGTTATTACACATTATGTCAAAATACTTATGCCTATTCTCTCCTATTTTACAAGGTTTACATGAAGAGGGAGAATGCCGGCAGCTGGGATTCTGGGCTGGAAAAGGAGCAAATATTAGAGACCTATTCTGCACAGCTCCAAAAGTCCTGAAACTTCATGGAAGTTATTTCCGGAATATATAAAAATACTGAGCGCAAGAAGTACCAGAGGGGGGCCACCCACCAGCCATGAGGGTTGGGGCGCGCCCTACCCCCTGGGCGCGCCCCTACCTCGTGGGCCCCCTGGTGGCCCTCCGATGACCAAATTTTGCTATAGGAGGTCTTTCGTCTGAGGAAAAATCATAAGCAAGCTTACGGGATGAAACTCCGCCGCCACGAGGTGGAACCTTGGCGGAACCAATCTAGGGCTCCAGCAGAGCTGTTCTGCCGGGGAAACTTCCCTCCGGGAGGGGGAAATCATCACCATCGTCATCACCAATGATCCTCTCATCGGGAGGGGTCAATGTCCATCAACATCTTCACCAGCACCATCTCATCTCAAACCCTAGTTCATCTCTTGTATCCAATCTTTGTATCCAAACCTCAGATTGGTACCTGTGGGTTGCTAGTAGTGTTGATTACTCCTTGTAGTTGATGCTAGTTGGTTTACTTGGTGGAAGATCATATGTTCAGATCCATTATGCATATTAATACCCCTCTGATTATGAACATGAATATGCTTTGTGAGTAGTTACGTTTGTTGCTGAGGACATGGGAGAAGTCTTGCTATTAATAGTCATGTGAATTTGGTATTCGTTCGATATTTTGATGAGATGTATGTTATCATCCCTCTAGTGGTGTCATGTGAACGTCGACTACATGACACTTCACCATTGTTTGGGCCTAGAGGGAGGCATTAGGAAGTAATAAGTAGATGATGGGTTGCTAGAGTGACAGAAGCTTAAGCCCTAGTTTATGTGTTGCTTCGTAAGGGGCTGATTTGGATCCATATGTTTCATGCTATGGTTCGGTTTACCTCAATACTTCTGTTGTAGTTGCGGATGCTTGCAATGGGGGTTAATCATAAGTGGGATTCTTGCCCAAGTAAGGACAGTACCCAAGCACCGGTCCACCCACATATCAAATTATCAAAGTACCGAACGCGAATCCTATGAACGTGATGAAAACTAGCTTGACGATAATTCCCATGTGTCCTCGGGAGCGCTTTCCTTCATATAAGAGTTTGTCCAGGCTTGTCCTTTGCTACAAAAAGTATTGGGCCATCTTGCTGCACCTTATTTACTTTATTACTTGCTACTTGTTACAAATTATCTTATCACAAAACTATCTGTTACCGATAATTTCAGTGCTTGCAGAGAATACCTTACTGAAAACTGCTTATCATTTCCTTTTGCTCCTCGTTGGGTTCGACACTCTTACTTATCGAAAACCTATGATATATCCCCTACACTTGTGGGTCATCAAGACTCTTTTCTGGCGCCGTTGCCGGGGAGTGGAGCGCCTTTTGTAGGTGGAATTTGGTAAGGAAAAATTTATATAGTGTGCTGAAATTTACTGTCACTTGTTACTATGGAACATAATCCTTTGAGGGGTTTGTTCGGGGTATCTTCACCTCGTCCGGAACCACAATTAGTTACCCCTCAACCTACTGAACCTACTAAAAATGTTTACTTTGAAATTCCTTCGGGTATGATAGAGAAACTGCTAGCTAATCCTTTTGCAGGAGATGGAACATTGCATCCCGATTTGCACTTAATCTACGTGGATGAAGTTTGTGGATCATTTAAGCTTTGCAAGTATGCCTGATGATGTTATCAAGAAGAAGGTCTTCCCTTTATCTTTTAAGGGAGATGCATTGACATGGTATAGGCTATGTGATGATATGGGATCATGGGACTATAAGCGATTGAAATTGGAATTTCACCAGAAGTTTTATCCTATGCATCTTGTTCATCGTGATCGTAATTATATATATAATTTTTGGCCTCGCGAAGGAGAAAGCATCGCTCAAGCTAGGGGGAGGTTTAAGTCAATGTTATATTCATGCCTCAATCATGAGCTCTCCAGAGAAATGATTATTCAAAATTTTTATGCTCGGCTTTCTGACAACAATCGCTCCATGCTCGATACTTCTTGTACTGGTTCTTTTCTGATGAAGACTATTGAATTCAGATGGGATTTATTGGAGAGGATTAAACGCAACTCTGAAGATTGGGATCTCGATGGAGGTAAGGAGTCAGGTATGACACCTAAGTTTGATTGTGTTAAATCTTTTATGGTACTGATGTTTTACGTAAGTTTAGCACTAAATATGGACTTGACTCTGAGATAGTAGCTTCTTTCTGTGAATCTTTTTCTACTCATGTTGATCTCCCTAAGGAGAAGTGGTTTAAATATAATCCTACCATTGAAACAAAAGTAGTTGCACCTATTAAAGTTGAAGAAAAAACTATCACTTATGATGATCCTGTTGTTCCCACTGCTTATGTTGAGAAACCACCTTTCCCTGTTAGAATTAAGGATCATGCTAAAGCTTCAACTGTAGTCAACAAGAGTAATATAGGACACACAAACCCCCTGAGCAAATTAAAGTTGAACCTAATATTGCTATGGTTAAAGATCTGTTGGCCGATAATATTGATGGGCATGTTATTTATTTCTGTGAAGAAACTGCTAGAATTGCTAAGCCTGGTGCTAAGGATAAACATAGACTTGTTATAGGCATGCCTGTTATTTCTGTTAAAATAGGAGATCATTGTTATCATGGCTTATGTGATATGGGTGCTAGTGCAATACCTCATACCTTATACAAAGAAATTATGCATGATATTGCACCTGCTGAGATAGAAGATATCGATGTTACAATTAAGCTTGCCAATAGAGATATTATTTCACCGATTAGGATTGTTAGAAATGTTGAAGTCTTGTGTGGGAAGGTTAAATATCCTGCTGATTTTCTTGTTCTTGATTCCCCACAAGATAGCTTTTGTCCCATTATATTTGGTAGACCCTTCTTAAATACTGTTAATGCTAAGATAGACTGCGAAAAGGATGTTGTTACTATTGGTTTGGGTGATATGTCTCATGAGTTTAACTTCTCTAAATTTCGTAGACAACCCCGTGATGAGGAATTACCTAGTAAGGATGAAATTATTGGTCTTGCTTCTATTGCTATGCCTCCTAATGATCATTTAGAACAATATTTGCTTGACCATGAAAATGATATGTATGAATGAAAGAACGGAAATAGATGAAGTATTCTTTAAACAAGGACCTATTCTGAAACACAACTTGCCTATTGAAATCCTAGGGGATTCTCCTCCACCCAAGGGTGATACCATGTTTGAGCTTAAACCGTTACCTGATACTCTTAAATATGCTTATCTTGATGAAAAGAAGATATATCCTGTTATTATTAGTGCTAACCTTTCAGAGCATGAAGAAAATAAATTATTGAAAACTCTGAAGAAGCATCGTGCTGCTATTGGATATACTCTTGATGATCTTAAGGGCATTAGTCCCACTCTATGTCAACATAAAATAAATTTGGAGAAGGATGCCAAACCAGTTATTGATCACCAATGACGGCTAAATCGTAAGATGAAAGAAGTGGTAAGAAAGGAAATATTAAAACTCCTTGAGGCAGGTATAATTTACCCCATTGCTGATAGTCAGTGGGTAAGTCCTGTTACATTGTGTCCCTAAGAAGGGAGGTATTACCGTTGTTCCTAATGATAAAGATGAATTGATCCCACAAAGAATTATTACAGGTTATAGGATGGTAATTGAATTCCGCACATTAAATAAAGCTACTAAAAAGATCATTACCCTTTGCCTTTTATTGATCAAATGCTAGAAATATTATCTAAACATACACTTTTTTGCTTTCTAGATGGTTAATCTGGCTTCTCTCAAATACCTGTGTCAGCTGATGATCAAGCAAAGACCACTTTTACTTGCTCTTTCGGTACTTATAGACATATGCCTTTTGGTTTATGTAATGCACCTGATACCTTTCAAAGATGCATGATGGCTATATTCTCTGACTTTTATGATAAGATTTGTGAGGTTTTCATGGACGATTTCTCCATTTATGGATCCTCTTTTGATGATTGCTTAAGCAACCTTGATCGAGTTTTGCAGAGATGTGAAGAAACTAATCTTGTCTTGAACTGGGAGAAGTGCCACTTTATGGTTAATGAAGGTATTGTCTTGGGGCATAAAATTTCTGAAAGAGGTATTGAAGTTGATAAATCTAAAGTTGATGCTATTGAAAAGATGTCGTGTCCCATGGACATCAAAGGCATAAGAAGTTTCCTTGGTCATGCCGGTTTTTATAGGAGGTTCATTAAGGACTTCTCAAAAATTTCCCGGCCTCTGACTAACCTATTACAAAAAGATATTCCTTTTGTCTTTGATGATGATTGTGTAGAAGCATTTGAAATACTTAAGAAAGCATTAATTTCTGCACCTATTGTTCAGCCACCTGATTGGAATTTACCTTTTGAAATTATGTGTGATGCTAGTGATTATGCTGTAGGGGTTGCTCTAGGACAAAGATTTGATAAGAAATTGAATGTTATACAGTATTCTAGTGAAACTCTAGACAATGCCTAGAGAAATTATGCTACTGCTGAAAAGGAATTCTTAACAGTTGTATTTGCTTGTGATAAGTTCAGACCTTATATTGTTGATTCTAAAGCAACTATTCACACTGATCACACTGCTATTAAATATCTTATGGAAAAGAAAGGTGCTAAACCTAGACTTATTAGATGGGTTCTCTTGCTACAAGAATTTGATTTGCATATTATTGATAGGAAGGGAGCTGAGAACCCCGTTACAGACAACTTGTCTAGGCTAGAGAATGTTCTTGATGACCCACTACCTATTGATGATAGCTTTCCTGATGAACAACTAAATGTCATAAATGCTTCTCGCACTGCTCCGTGGTATGCTGATTATGCTAATTACATTGTTGCTAAATTTATACCACCTAGTTTCACATACCAGCAAAAGAAAAAGTTCTTCTATGATTTAAGGCATTACTTTTGAGATGACCCACATCTTTATAAAGAAGGAGTAGATGGTGTTATTAGACGTTGTGTACCTGAGCATGAACAGGAACAGATCCTACGCAGGTGTCACTCCAAAGCCTATGGAGGGCACTATCGGTGTCAAAACCGGCGGATCTCGGGTAGGGGGTCCCGAACTGTGCGTCTAGGCCGGATGGTAACAGGAGGCAAGGGACACGAAGTTTTACCCAGGTTCGGGCCCTCTCGATGGAGGTAAAACCCTACGTCCTGCTTGATTAATATTGATGATATGGGTAGTAGAAGAGTAGATCTACCACGAGATCGAAGAGGCTAAACCCTAGAAGCTAGCCTATGGTATGATTGTTGTTGTGTATGTTGTCCTACGGACTAAAACCCTCCGGTTTATATAGACACTGGAGAGGGTTAGGGTTACACAAAGTCGGTTACAATGGTAGGAGATCTTCATATCCATATCGCCAAGCTTGCCTTCCACGCCAAGGAAAGTCCCTTCCGGACACGATGCGAAGTCTTCAATCTTGTATCTTCATAGTCCAGGAGTCCGACTGAAGGTATAGTCCGGCCATCCGGACACCCCCTAATCCAGGACTCCCTCAGTAGCCCCTGAACCAGGCTTCAATGATGACGAGTCCGGCGCGCAGATTGTCTTCAGCATTGCAAGGAGGGTTCCTCCTCCAAGTACTTTATAGAAGATTTTGAACACAAAGATAGTGTCCGACTCTGCAAAATAAGTTTCCATATATTGCCATAGAGAGAATAATATTTACACAAATCTAATCTACTGACGTATTCCGTAGTGTGACAAACCATGGCCAAGCCTTTATCCGAGAGTTTCATTATCCCACCTCAGCGCATCATGCGAGGCGGTTTCCTTGGCACGTTTGTTAAAGCAGAGATCGTGTCCCCTTATTCCGGGATTCTCATCAATACGGGCGTGGGTAACCCAACCGCGCCATTGATTACGGCACTTGGAGATAAGCGAGTTTTACCAGGCTGGTGGGGACATGTAGTTGCGTCCACCCATATAAGGGCATAAGGATCCACCTTTTCACCCACGCCTTCTTCCTCCTTCGCATATCCATTCTTGCGCACTCGAGCTCTAGCGCCCAAGTCCGCACTCCCCACCTCAACCTTCTCCAGCCATGTCCGGAGCGGGAGGCAAGTGGATGGTCTCCTCCGTCACGGAGGGACACATCAAAAAGCTGAGGAAGGCCGGATACCTGTCTAACGACATCGCGTACCGGCTTCCCAAAAAGGGGCAGCTCATCCCCACCCCTAGGCCCCATGAGAGGGTGGTGTTCCTCCCCCATTTCCTCCGTGGACTGGGCTTCCCTATCCACCCATTTGTCCGGGGGCTCATGTTCTACTATGGCCGGGATTTCCACGATCTGGCCCTGAACTTTGTCCTCAACATCTTGGCGTTTATTGTCGTGTGCGAGGCTTTCCTCCGCATCCGCCCCCATTTCGGCCTATGGCTCAAGACTTTCAATGTCAAGCCGAAGGTGGTGCGTGGCAACCAGCTCGAGTGCGGAGGCGCCATGGTGGGCAAGATGGACAACGTCCTATGGCTCGAGGGCTCCTTTGTGGAGACCTTGAAGGGGTGGCAATCGGGGTGGTTTTACATCACCGAGCCGCGCGACGCCGAATGGGTCGCACCCCTCGAGTTTCGATCCGGACCCCCTACGCGGCTCACCTCCTGGAAGGAGACGGGCCTGTTGTGGGGTAAGAAAGGAGAGCTGACCAGACTCCAAACATGCATCCAAACCCTGGTGGACAAGAAGCTCAAACTTGTCAACGTAGTCCAGGTTATGCTCATTCGCCTGATCCTCCCGTGTCAACAACGGGCTTTCAACCTGTGGTAGTTCGACCCGGCGCGACACCAAACTCTAAGCAGGCTCTTCGACACGACGTACGAAGATGCCTGGAAGGTGCTTTTCAAGGGCGCCGAGGCCCCCGCATCCGCTACCGAGGATCGCGGATTCAGTACGCAGCGTCATGCTCATGCGGTAACCCGTTTTTCCCTTTTACAGGGTATCCGTTTTTCATAGTTTCACTCCATGCGGGATCTAAGCTCCCTTACCTTTAACAGGTGGCAGGTGACGTCCGGACAGATCAACTGTCCGGCTCCTTTGCCCGAAGGCCCAGCAGACGCTCGCTTGGCAAAGCTTCTGGTTCCGGCACCCTATGTGGTGCTGGAGAAGAAGGCCGTGAAAAAAGCCACGGGGACTCGAAAGAGTGCCCGGCGCCAGGAGGTGTCGGATCCATCATCCGACGGTTCCGAGGCGCATTCCTCCTGTGAAGACGAGGAGGAAGAAGAAGAGACCTCTCCCCATCCAGCGGGAGGAGAGAAGAAAAGGAAGGCCGCCCTCTCTAGGGAGGCCGGAGGGTCCAAGAAGGGGAAAACCCTTCCTCCGGACTACTCCACCGACGCCGACAACGGCGGAGAGGAGTGGCAGCCCAGGGCCAAGCCCCTGGCAAAATCATAAGTATCCGGATACCAGAGTAATTCATAGTATTCATTTATTGCACAGCTTTCCCTTATGTCGAATATGTTTATGCAGCCCACCCAAAGACCGGCTCGACGCGTCGTCGAGCGGTTCACTGGACTCGTCGGATGTGAACTCGCTTCTGACGGCTTCCTCCCCCCACCCTACGGACGACACCGAAGTGTTTTCCCAACAGGTTCCAAGACGGGAGGAGGTGGTTGTGGAGGCGCCGCAAGGCGACCTCCCGGACTCCAGGAGTAAAGGGGATGAGACCCCCCAGGGCTCCAAGTCCGGCTCTAGGCCGGACACCGCTCCGGAATCTTCAAAGGTTCCAGAGTCCGGCGGGGGACCTCCTTCCAAGAGGAGCAAGCCCACCGTGCCAGTGACCCCCGTCCAACCAGAGGCGCCAGACAATCTGTTGGAGGTGCTCCGAGGCGCCTCCATCGACGAGGAGCACCGCACCATTATGAGTGCGGTGGTCCAGAAGGTTCAGTCCGCCAAGAGCGGACTGACTGAAGCTTGTACTAGCCTTTTAACAGGCTTTGAGGTAAGTAAAGAATGAGTAAATAATATTACCGCATAGAGTGTAGCCCCTGATGCTCTGTTTGGCGTTCAGAAAGAGAAGCCGAATAGAGGATCAAATAAAATTCGCAGGAGTTACTTGTTACTTACCCGAATCCGGAGCTCTCCAGGAGCATTCACAGATCTTCCCCGGAGTGTGTCCGATGCCGCCGCATTCTATCGAGCCGAGGAGGGCAGCTCGACAGAGAAGGTGTTCTGGTCTCAGTATGCTGAGGCCGGACACCCCGTGCCCCTGAGCGACCAGCTGAAGCAACTGGTCGAGCTCCACAAGGCGGCCGAACAGGCCATGAAGGGCCTCATTGTTTGGCTGTGGCCTGGAGGGGCTCTGCCTGGGAGCTATTTCGGGCTAGTGCGGCGGCTGGTGGAGGCCTGTCCAAGGCTCGAAGTCATCAAGCTCTTCGTCTGCATTGAAGGTGCCCGTAGGGCCCTTTCCCGTGCTAAGGTGCACTGGGGCAAGCTGGATGCTGAGAAGCTTGTGAAGGACGGGCCACCGCCGGGGAAAGAGCATCGCAAGCCCGAGAATTACTATAAGGATGTTCTGAAGGGTGCCTAACTTGTGGCGGATGAATGTTCTAGGGATGTAATTTTTGAGTGAAACTTGCTCGTTTTGTCCTGTGCGCTGAAAACTTGTTCATATGCGCTAAGCAATGCTGTTGGAATTTAAAATATTACCTTCTGTGCGGCTGTTTATCAATTCTGAGAGATGGCGAGTCGTCGGCTTCGGCCCCCGTGCCGCTAGTGCTGGGGTGTTCGGGGATAAACCTGAGCGCTCTTTTTCCCATGTTTGGGTCCTTCGAGGGAGGCGCTCAGCCCAACGAACAAGGCAATCAGACTATAATGCGTGAACTATCTCACTTAGCCATAGAATTCTATAATTTTAAATTTCGGTGAAGCCCCTGTTATTCGGAAGACCGAGTTCCGGGCGCTATCCACGCCTTGGCCGGACAGAGCCGGCTCCTCGCCCTAAGCGGCATAAGTCTTTAGGGACTCAAAAAACCTCTCGAACAGCGACGAGCTCTCGCTTCATCATGACAGTCAGTTTTAGCTTTCTCCACTGAGGTGCTCGACCCAGCTCAACTAGGGCACAATCGCAGTGGTTCTCCTAGTGCTACCTTAGCCGATATAGCGGAACGTAAGGCACCAAAACATAGGAGCCGGGCAAACCCAACTATTGACCCAAGACATGATTCAGAGCCGATGCATATAATGCTATAAGTTCGGGGTGCCGCACTTGTTAAAGTGTTCGGACTTCTCACACCATACTGAGGGGTACTAAAGCCCCTAGCGTATTTTGGCCGTACCAACGTGTACGGGTGCAACATGTCGTTAAGGAACATATATAAAGAAAAAAGGTAATGCAAAAATAGACGAAAGCCATGCATTGTTTATTAAAAAGGGCTGCGATCAAAGTAGAACGATACAAATAATGCGATAAGCGAAAGGTTGGACTAGTTAACATGTCCATTCCAGGGGCAAGCTGCGGAATAGTATGCGGAACAGGTATACTGCTCGTGATAGAGACCACTTGGGAGTTCCGTAATGCGGCGTGCCTTGTCTGCTTCCCTAGTTCTTGCATCGTTTGTGCGGCAATTAAACTGCCGAACAGGCCTTCCGAAGGATGGAGTCCTGAAAGTAAGAGAAAATTAAAAAATCGGCAGCCCCTGGTACGGTTTAAGCCGTGTTTTGGGCGTGCCGTGATGGTGCCCCTCCCCCTGCACCCATGGTATCTCTAGAGCATAGTTATGTACGCGAAGTACTGGCGTCGCCTTTTTGCGAGGGTTGGGGTTGGGGCCGCATTGCTACGCCTGCTCGGATCGTGTCAAGCGGTCTTGTTGTAGGTTACTCCGGGCGCGCTTGACGGTGTCCGGCCGTTTAGTGGCTGGACTGGAGAACTGCCTGGAGAGGCTGCTTTGTACTTCCGCTGCAAGGGCCGCCGTGTGCTCCTCCATTCGTAGGGAGCGTTCGGTGTTTCCATTGACCATAATTACTCCTCGAGGGCCCGGCATCTTGAGCTTAAGGTATGCGTAGTGCGGTACCGCATTAAACTTGGCGAATGCGGTTCGCCCGAGCAGTGCGTGATAACCACTGCGGAACGGGACTATGTCGAAGATTAACTCCTCACTTCGGAAATTATCCGGAGATCCGAAGACCACTTCAAGTGTGACTGAGCCTGTACAGTTGGCCTCTACACCTGGTATTACGCCTTTAAAGGTCGTTGAGGGAGTCCTGGATTAGGGGGTGTCCGGACAGCCGGACTATATCCTTTGGCCGGACTGTTGGACTGTGAAGATACAAGATTGAAGACTCCGTCTCGTGTCCGGAAGGGACTTTCCTTGGCGTGGAAGGCAAGCTTGGTGATACGGATATGCAGATCTCCTACCATTGTAACCGACCTTGTGTAACCCTAACCCTCTCCGGTGTC
This sequence comes from Triticum aestivum, assembly GCF_018294505.1. Classification (NCBI taxonomy): domain Eukaryota; kingdom Viridiplantae; phylum Streptophyta; class Magnoliopsida; order Poales; family Poaceae; genus Triticum; species Triticum aestivum. Next base: position 558,206,853 of record NC_057803.1, on the reverse strand, counting down.
TATATAAACCAGAGGGTTTTAGTCCGTAGGACAACATACACAACAACAATCATACCATAGGCTAGCTTCTAGGGTTTAGCCTCTCCGATCTCGTGGTAGATCTACTCTTGTACAACCTATATCATCAATATTAATCAAGCAGGACGTTGGGTTTTACCTCCATCGAGAGGGCCCGAACCTGGGTAAAACTTCGTGCCCCTTGCCTCCTGTTACCATCCGACCTAGACGCATAGTTCGGGACCCCCTACCCGAGATCCGCCGGTTTTGACACCGACATTGGTGCTTTCATTGAGAGTTCCTCTGTGTCGTCGCCATCAGGAAGGATGCCTCACCCCGTCTTTAAAGACAGCACCGTTGCTAAGGGAGCTTTGGCTGTCGGCCAAACCCTCTGGCTAGGTGGTTTTCTTATGACCGCCTGTTCGCCTTCTGCACCAACAATGACCTCTCGAGCCATCGAAAACAATCTTCATGTCATCTCAGAACTCGTCGAGCAATTAGATCCAATGGAGCTTTCCTCCATAAACGAGCTCTTGGATCGCTTCGCCGCCCTGGGAGTCACTACCGATTATGACCAGATTGGGCCTAAAACCGATCTGAGAGAGATTAACTCTCCCCAAGTCACCCATCATGTTCCCGTGGTAGAGGGACAATGCGGCGACCCTTCATCTATCTTAAGGACTCTCTACGTCCGGATTCCCGATCCCTCCAAGCCGGATACCCGCGGAGGGGAGGATATCACTCAAGACCTGAACTTAGAGTCAGGCGACGGGCTGGATTCATTAGACAACATCCAGAAATCCAAATTTTTGAGTTCGAAAATTCCTCGGCCTCTAAGCCTTAGATGGGGTGAGGCTTCGGATTTAATTCCACCCACCCACCCCAACATAAGCGATCTATCCAAAATCAGGCAAGAACCCGATGAAACAGTACATCATTACTGGGCCAGATTCCTCCTGGTTAAGAACAGGCTAAGGGACTGCCGCGAGGAAGACGCAATCTCAATCTTCTGCAATAATTGCACGGATAAGGGAATACTCAACGCCATAAGTCGCCATGATATTACACGCTTCGCTGACTTGGCGTCCATTGTACGAAAGTACTGTGCGATGGAAAGCGCCTGGAAAACCGAAATAAAATTTTGGGACAATCCGGCCATGAATACAAACCCAGTCCGAAATAAAAGGGTGCATCTTCACCAGTCACCCGGGTCAAGCACTAAAAAGCAAAAACCCTCTACAGGGCATGGAACCGTACTGGAAGGATGGCTTAATGGACCCTGTAAAATTCATAGTACAGAGGACGCCACACCAACTCACAGCCTCAGAGCATGTTGGATACTCCGGCAGGTGGCCAAAATTGGCGAAAATCTCCTAATTCCGGAGGCCACAGAAAGCCACCCCAGAGACACCAATACGGTATTAACAGTCTTCGAGACTTTCGCATCAAATAATATGCGAAAAAGGACACTCTGCAGCCTTGCCGAAGTCTACCAAGCAGCAACAATAAACCCATGGACTGACACGGCTATTACCTTTAACGCCAGTGATGAACCTAAATTCCGAACAGCCCGAGCACCAACCGCATTGGTCCTCAGTCCAATAGTGGACGGCTTTCGTCTTACCAAGGTACTCATGGACGGCAGCAGCGGATTGAACCTCATTTATGAGGAGACCCTTCAAAAAATGGAAATATATTGGAACCTCATTGAGCGAAGCAGCACAACCTTTAGAGGAATAATCCCTAGTTGGGAAGCGCGTTGTACAGGAAAAATCACACTAGATGTGGTGTTCGGCACGTCGGATAATTATAGGTCCGAAGAGGTCACGTTCCAGGTGGCTCCGTTCAGCAGCGGTTATCATGCTCTGCTAGGGCGGGAAGCGTTTACAATCTTCTAAGCAATACCCCATTATGGGTACATGAAGCTCAAGATGCCCGGGCCTAACAGGATCACCACTCTCGCTAGTGATCCGGACATAGCACTCCGCGCCGAAAACAAGACAGCCGCACTGGCCCTCGAGGCACTATCCGAAGCCCTAGCGGCTGAGGAGCTGACTGCGCTGCGCTCTACGGTGAATAGGGACGATGTGGTAGTCGACAAAAGATCCAAGTCCACCTCCTTTAAACCGGCGGACGAAATAGTCAAATTCCAAGTCCATCCAATGGACCCCAATAAAACAGCTTCCATCGGGGCACAGTTAAACCCTGATGTCGACGCTGCACATTATAGTCGGTATTTATCCTATGTGGCACTGCTAAGATAGCACCGTTGTACATGCCCTAACCAAAGCCGTAGAGGGGTGAGAGATTATATATTTTTAGTTTTATTTTCCTCAGGATGGTTTCCCACATATAAACGGCATATGCATACAAGGGCAAAAACGTATCAGAAATGTCTCGTAGACGATCAAAATCTTTGGTTGGACAAAAAACAACACGGAAGGACATATCTGTAAGGTGACTTGATGGAGGATGGGCAAATTTCAGCAGTCTCAAACATTAGGGGTAAATGTGAGTAATGAGTTCAAGTTAGGGGAATAAATGGAATTTCCACTATAATGGCGGCGGTGCCAGATGGGGCATGTCGCCGACCATCGATGCTAGACGGAGGTAGTTGAGCCTCTATGCTAGCTCGGCTGCGCCGCGACCGCGCGGTGGCTGACGAGTGATGCCACGACGCCTTGCGAGCGCTCTGCCACTAGAATGATGACAACTTGGATGGCCGCGATGACGATGCGGTCGACGCCAGAGGTGTCATTGGCCTCGGAGACCATGCCTACGGGGTCACATCCGGTACCTCGCCTAGTAAAGTTTAGGTTTAGTTTAAATGTTTCTTGTTCTTTTTTTTGACGAATTTTGCTTGATTTAGTTGGGACTTTATGAAATTTTGTCGTTTGATTGTAATATATCAAAATTTAACCAACATGGTCCGGTTAGCATGATTTTCTTCTTCTTTTTTTTTGAAAGACCTGTTTGAAATGGGTCGGACATTTGGTGCGTGCAGTTAGATGGCCTCTCGCCCCATTGCTGCCCATGGATATTTGTTGATGTCTGTTTTGATGACCTGTGTTGGAGTCACCCCAAGCTCTTCATTTACAGGATAAAATATCTATATTTGGTAGCAATCATGTTTTTTGTGGGAATAGGGTGGCCAAACCTTAATTAAGCAAAGATTCTGTTGGGCGGACTGAATCATGCAGCCATATACCTACCGCCGTGTTTTCTAGTTCTAGTTGTGAAGATTGTAAATATCTAACCCTTATCAGTAACTAGCTCGCTGTACTTTGACTATAATCATGTTAATTATAGGTCAATCTAAAATGAACGGAACCAACAACAATGTCTCGTCATTTTTCCACCTTGGAGCGCGCTTTTAATTAATGAGCTATGTCAATCTCCATCAAACTTGGTATATATGGATGAATCCAAAGATGTCCCTGCAAAAACAATGTAATATTATCACTCTGCATGCTAAGCAATACTATATGAAGTTTTCTCAAGAGAAACTTAGACATGCATGGTGCTTTTTAGAACCTCTAGCGGATCATGCATGCGGAAATGCATGGTACACGCGTACATGCATCATGCATGGGATCTTTGTAGAACAGGGCCGCCCGATGATGTGGACATTTAAGATGGTCGATCAATATTGCCCACTGGAATTTTGCTCATGTGTGTTTGTGGGTGTAGTTGTGTGCGCGTGCGCCGATTCTGTCCAGCATCTTCTGAAGGAGCAATTTGTATTCGAGTGTCCATAAGCATACTTAGTGTTGGAATTATCGGCCTTCCGTGTCATATTTCACACCCCAAACGCGTGCTTTCCAACACTAGTGAAATATTGCGAACTACTCCGTACTAATTAGTATCGAGGATGCTGAACAAGGATATTTTGGTGAATTACAAGAGATATTTAGGGAAGCTAGCTGCCAATTCCCACGTCACTTCTTCGATCAGTCGGCTAGACATCTTAGTTAAGCAAGATTAGCTCCATGCATCTATGGTCGATCCGGACAATTTCATGCAGGCATGAAACCTGCCTTGCCTCCGTACGCACGGTACAGATTAGTCAGGGACAGTTTTTCTTTTGACAAGATTAGTCAGGGACAGTTAATTAAGCATATCAAGCTGTGTATTTGGACATTAGCTAGGCAGATACTGGTATAAGTAGGAGGACCGGCTAGCTCCCAGTTCAGTGAGTCCACAGCTGATCGAATCAGGTCAAAAGAACAAAGCACTTTGTGTCCAGAAAAAGAAGAAGCAAAAACAAACTTAGTTTACAGGTAGCTAACCGACATGAGCAGCCTGGAAGAAGCACTGCTGCAGAAGCCGCCCCCGTCGGTGGTTGTGTGCCACCACGCCGCCGCGGCCTGCCACCATGAGGGGTGCCCCGGGTGCGCCATGGACCGGAGGAAGGAGAGCCTCCGCGGGAGGATCCCTTACAAGGAGCTTTTCTTCGTCGCTGCCACCACTCTCGCTGGATGTAAACTTCTATCTATCCATTTAACTGTCTATTTATTTGCCCACCTGAATAAACCAACAACACTATCATGTCTGCAACACCACATCCGCCTCATTGGTCTAAAATTGCCTTCCCTGAGATAAGGAGTAACATGTAGCCTGAGCTACAGAAAACCACACTCATTTCTTTTCTTTGCGCAAAGTTCTTTTGTAGCTCAGGCTACATGAAACCCCTTTTTGAAAACCACACTCATTTCTTTGATCGAGCTTATCATGTCCATGAGAAATTGTATGTAGGGACATGCATCAATGAAAAAGGAAACAACCAGCAACTCGAGCAGCACACGTTGGTACTTGGTTGTTGTCATGCTTATGTATTCTACTACTACATACATTTGTTTCCATATGCCGCATTATTTAGTTCCGCTCAAACCTATTTTTTTAAGGGGCGCTTTATATTACTTAAAAGATTTAAGTCAAACCTAATTAATATACTTCACTTTTATCTTTTATTTATCATTGTTTTGATAACATGCTTTTGGCTTCGTCCTTTTCAGCTCTACCAATCACATGCCTCTACCCCTTCATGTATTTCATGGTATGTATTTCCCTGAAAAATATAGTACATTAGTGAGGAAAACTTTGTGAATCTTAAAAGATTACTAGTCGAGGCTAATGAAGAAGCGGAATTAAAGTTAAGTTTGGATATATTTACTTCAATTGCTCATTTTTCAGGTCAGTAAAAAATTAATCCACACCAAATAATCGCTCTGCTTTTAAATTCATAATAGAGCGAATTGCAGTTTTTGCCCCCACTTTGTTTTTTTTTTAACGCTAGTTACCCCATGTAACAGTTTTCATTTGGATTGCCTCATTTAGTAAAAGTTTTGCCAGATTTTACTTCTTTTAATTTTTACCAGAGCGCTCTAGCTAGCAGGTGATTTAGGACAGATCAATTTCTAAACTGCTATTTGAATGGTGAGTAATTAACCTCAACAATTAAATCAAATCACACAGAATCCATGCATAGTTCTGGACCTGTGCCGTTGAAAAACGTTATTGGCACAAACATAAGTAAGATAAGCAATAATAATTACTTGAGGAAGTACATGCTAGTATTACTTTGTGACATTGACCTGCTAACACACAAATCCATGAACTATATTTTTATGCCATGATATTCCATTTTATTTGTAGAAGTACTGAACTGCTGGCCACTAGGAAGACCACTTCCACACCCTGTAATTTCAAAGTAACTTTTGTTGAAAAATCGAATAATATCACTTCCATTTAGAAAACACATATCTGGGTAGGTTTGTATAATAAGCCAGAAGGTTTCGAAATGTTGACTTTGCATATCCTGACATTGGCGGCATCTGAAAACAGCAGAGATGAAGTATCTTTTTTTTTTGCAAAGAGAGATGAAGTATCTTACTAGTCGCACTAAGCAGGGCATTTTTCATTTCTGATTGTGCCAACAAACTGAACCGCGCCGTGCCACACCATGTTGTACCTAATATCCGGGACCTACCTGGCAGATTGCTCCCAAAAAAAATTATAAGGGGTAAAAAGTGGCAAAACTTCTCTAAATGGGGTAATCGGAATGAAAAGATATTGAATGGGGTAACTAGCGTAAAAATGCCAAAGTAGGGGGTAAAAACTGAATTTACTCTTCATAATAAAATCGTAAAAGAACTGCAAAAAAGTATGGGTAATTATTCATTTATCTATAGGAGATAAAGGTCGCAACTTTGCTTCATAGAAGTAACGCAACATCTCAGGATCTCAGTTGCTTCATGCAAGTAACACGTCATCTCCCTACTGTATTCCTTTCTACAGGTTAGAGACTTCAACATTGCTAAAAGAGAGGAAGATATTGGATCCTATGCTGGTTTTCTTGGTACGGCTCTGTTAAAAAATAACTCATCAGCATTTAGCTATTAATTTTCAGAGGTTGTGTCATGCCACACATATTTAGACACATTTATTGGTCTTATCAAATGCAGCTGCTTCATACATGATTGGAAGAGCCATTACCTCGATATTTTGGGGTATTGCCGCAGATCGTCTCGGACGAAAGCCTGTAATTGCATTTTCAATGCTATCTGTGTAAGTGTGATATGGATTCTAATTCCACTCAGCAGCAGTTCTTGTGTGCAAGTGTATAATAATTCAGTAGTCACTTAGCCGTGTCACTTGTATATTGCAGGGTCATACTTCAGATATTCTTCGGGCTAAGTACAAAATATTGGATGGCGATTGCTGCAAGACTTCTTCTAGGTTCTCTAAATGGATTACTTGGACCAATTAAGGTACTTGACATGTAGCAGTTTCATTCAACATGCAGATCTAGGCCTCACAATTGTGATCTATATGTTGGGTATGTGATAACATAAACTTTACTATCCATTGTAGGCTTATGCCATTGAAGTTTGTCAAACTGAACACCAAGCTCTTGGCATCTCAGTTGTAATTTTCTTGAGCACCATAATCCTCTCGGTGCAATGATTAGAGTAATGTAATATTCTTTAATTGTTCTTTGAAAAAAAATTACAGGTGAATACCATGTGGGGTTTGGGTGTTGTTATTGGTCCAGGACTTGGTGGTTACCTTGCCCAGGTAATTAATAGACCATTATACTTGTGTGATCGAAATGAAGCATTATACAATCTTATAATTTAGTTGACATTATAATATAACTAAAATAGTTTCAACTCTTGGATCAACCCACATAGTACTCTTTTTGCTACTTATGTTGGGCTGAACATGTTATTCATGTGTACAATTGCTAGTTCAACAAAAATAAAGAGATGAGCTGCTTCCATTTCCTAATTTCTTTATCCTCCTTTTGTCAGCCTGCTGAAAAATATCCACAGACCTTTTCCAAGGAGTCAGTTTTCGGGAGGTAGATCCTTCAAGGACAAGATATATTTCATTTTCCATTCTGCTTGGAACTACTTCATGACTCATTGCTTTAATTGAATTTGCAGGTTCCCATATCTGTTACCTTGTCTCGTTGTGTCAATCTTTGCTGCCGTTGTTCTAATAAGTTGTATATGGCTTCCGGTATGTACAGAAGCACTATCATGCCACTTCTGAACTTCATTCTAGGCATATGTTTTTGTGGAAATAGGCATTAGTTTTTTGCACATTAAATTGCTAATACGAAAATACCCTGCCTATGCTATATACAACTTCATCATAGAAGTATGTTTCAATAAGTTTAGATATCTTCTAATGTTCCCAATTGCCGGGGTAATCCTCCTTTTTGAAGAAAAAAACTTCTAATGTTTCCATTAATATGGTTACTCAAATGTTAACAGGAGACTATACATAAACATAAGATTACTGAAAAGGATATCAGCATAGTCAAAGCCTTGCCATCGCAACAGGCTCATTGGGATATGCCTCGTAAGAAGAGTTTGCTTCAGAACTGGCCATGGATGTCAACTATGCTATCATATTGTCTGTTTGGTCTTCATGAAACGGCATATAGTGAGGTAAAATATCTGGCTGTTTTGGAATTTTTGCCCTTGAATTTTTGCCCGTCACATGTCTTGCAAATCCATCTTAATCTGTTTTTTCGTGGGTAAATCACTCAGATGCTACTCGGTTAATTTCTCATATCACCTTTTTTGACTACATTGCTAAATGTTTAATATTTTGAATTCTCTAATATTATAACTATAATCATCTTTCAATACTAGATACTTTCCATATGGGCTGTGAGTGACAGAAAGTATGGCGGCCTTAGCTTCTCATCTGGAGATATTGGCCAGGTTCTTTCAGTGTCAGGTATGGCATCCCTCTGCTTTGACTTTGTTATTTTGAACATTTTGTACTTTTCATGCAACCTGCACAAGAATTTTGGGTGCATATATGGGAAATAATTATGTTTCTCCTTTTGCTGCAGGTGCTAGCCTTCTTGTATATCAGCTTATAATTTATCATTGGGTTAATAAATTTCTCGGGCCACTCAATTCATCGCGCATTGCTTCCGTGAGTTGACTTAACATATTGTGCCTTGATTAGAAATTAATGAAAAAATTGTTTCATGATCATAACTCCTATGTTGACAATGGCCTTGCAGTCTCTATCTATTCTTGTACTCGCTACGTTCCCTTTTATGACATATCTGTCTGGAACAAAACTGTCTTTTGCAATTTATGTTGCAGCCATGACAAAAAGTGTTCTCGGGGTAAGCATCCCGACGCTCTTCCTTTACTGCAATTCTTAAAGGATGATAAGTAGATTAAAGTGTTGGAGACTTTACCATTCCAATTACCACAAAACTGATCACCTTATTATACTCTTACTTGTATTAAGGTGTATCTAATCCTCTCTTCCAAACTTATACAGATAACTATCACTTGTGGAATGTGCCTTCTTCAGAACAATGCAGTGGTATGTATATTAGCTCCGATTAGATGAATTTTTTGCAACACTATCATTTTTTCTGAAATACAATATATACCAGCGTCAAGACCAGAGAGGCACTGCAAATGGTATAGCGACAACCGGCATGTCGTTTTTCAAGGCAGTTGCTCCAGTAGGGGCAGGAATTCTGTGAGTACACCTCACTTTATCAAAAAGATATAAAGTAAACAATTGATACATCAAGCTACTACATTTCTGATCTTACGGGATTTACAATTCGCAATAGCCTGTTGTGCTCTTGAATAAACGAAAGACTTCACATTGTCAATAGATAATTTTACTGAACATGCACTGATCAACGCAGATTCTCATGGGCACAAAAACGTCACGATGCCACCTTCTTCCCAGGTGATTCATTAGGCTATCATTTTGTACAGTACGCTGTACCATAACTAACTAGCAAATTAAGAATATTGGAGAAGATATGCAGGAAGAACTAGAAATGAGTTTCAGATTATGTAGTTGATCCAATTCATTTTCTTGTCAAATCTGCAGGTGATCAAGTGGTGTTCTTGATGCTGATTTTGGTGCAGCTCTGTGGACTGATATCTACCTTCGAGCCATTCCTGGTCTTGCCTCCAGTAGAAGAATGTCGGTAAGACATAGAGGGGAGACCACAATGTACAACTACAATATTCAAAAGTTGCTTGTGAATTCAGTGAGGAGGCCCAAGAACCTACTAGGAATACCCAAGTCAAACACACATGTGACGAGGATCATTGACCGGGTCAACCCCTTTTCATGTGTTAGTAGCGAGTGGTTATTAGAGACAAGAGTGGTTACCCATGTGGGAAATGCTTTCTACACTTGATAGCGGTTCGAACATTTCAAGACTCGAAACGGTACAACTACCCGAACAAGACAATTGAAGGGAGAGCTCTTGGAAAACCTGATACTCTGTATTTTGTATAATTATGTGGCTAGAGTTCCATTTATGGTGTATATGATAAGCTCTTTTTTTAAGGGAATGCCATATGGCAAGCTTTGCTCATTCGATAACTGTGTTACACCGTTTATCTGAACATGAAATATGTTAGAATAAATCCGAGGAATACCGTCGATCATCCGAGGACCAAGCAATCACACGAGCACGACACCGAAATTTGTTAACGAGGTTCACCGATATGGCTACATTCCCGGGGCATGACTATGAACGCTCCTTCCCAAGACACCGTCACAATATCGCACCCCGGCTGCCCGGGCACCGGCACACGCCGCCGGCTCCCCCGCGTGTCCATGCTATTATGTTAGCATAAGTTACATCGTTTGTCTACCCCCGTTATATATGAGAGGCATATGATACAAGTGTCCTACTTGGACACGACTCCTATCCTGTCTACACACAGTCTCAAACCAAGTCCAACTGTAACCTACCTTGTACAATAATATTCGACATAACTCTAACAAACTCCACCTTGGCGAATATTCTCCACCACCTTGGATTCATCCATGCGTCGAACCTCCATGTACATTGGACTTGAGATACGCCATGAGCACCGCTGCTACTCCCAGACTCCACGTGACTCTACCTGCAACTGTAGTCCCTTCTCGTCTTCCTCACAATCAATACTCGAGCAAAATTAAGTTCCTCAATACTCTACGTTGTGCTCCCAACTTCCGGAGAATCCGTTCAATACCATCACACACCGACCACTGTCTGCGTGAAAGTGAACAACTCACATATTGAACGCCACATATAAGAGTTACCTGAACTCAACGTCACTGCTCTTTCTTGACCGTCTGTCTGAAACTTGAAGGAATTTCACCGTCGCCTTGTGTCGCCCTGAATCAAATTCACAGTTGTCTCACCCTTTTTCCGAATAGTCTCTGACATGTCCCACCGCTATAGCACTCAACCTCCTTCTGCCTTGTCATCCGCACTTTGCCATGTGCACTGAACACAACAAAATATATGGCCATGTACTCTCTCAGCTTTTGACAATTTCAGACTTTCCGCCACTTTCTCAGATTCTCCATGGTCAACTCATGTCCATCAACCGGCACCGATAGACCCAGTCACCAACTTGAATCCGGTACTCATCAACATTGCTTCAGCACCCCCTGCACACTTTGTCTAACAACATATCTGACCACCAGTGTCTTGGCCTGTCGCTGTGTCCCGTGCTTACCGCACGCCTCGCCGCTATCACCGTGTCGAGCCTCTGCTGTCTTGGTCGAGTCTCCCGGGTACCTAACCCCCACTGCCTCAACCCCCACTGGAGAGAACCATCGATCATCACCGACCGATGCCGAGTATCACGTCTCCATCAGACCACTGGTACCCAGTCTAAAACCACGTGTCTCTCGCTGTCCCGCTGAAATAGGCTTCGACTCTCCATGCATTTACGCCGTAACCCCCTCATCAGCACAGAGTGTAGTCATCCATCAGACTCCAGCTCCACCTTCAACATGACTCCATGGTAGATGATCAGTCCACCCTCGTGCCCCGTCGACTTCAAGCTCTCTCATGTGTGCATTGCCTTGAATCAAAACCCTGCGCCATAGTCTTGTCGAAGCCGCACAAGCCCTCGGGCCCGCACCATGTCTTTCCACGCCCCAGAAGTCGGCCACCATCAGCATCACGCTCCTATGTCGTCTTCGCTGAAATCACCACCGTCTTCTGCTTTGACCGACATCCCCGTCGATCCGTCAGACAGTCCAGTTCGACCCAGCCGAACTTGTTCGACTGCAACGACACGCTTCAAGGCTCCCAAATCATCTTCCGTGAATTTTCATTCATCACATGATAATTCCATCTTAGGTGACATGACTTCCCGCAACGCCTTCAAGCATCCTTGTTGTGCCAACAATCTTTCACCCATGTCTGTCATAACCCAAGATTTTCAGTTCCATTGAACTTCTCCACCTCAAACCCGATGCCCGATGGCGTCATGATTCTTCGTACAGTTGACCTTGTAAAAAATAACCGAGCTTCTTTCCACATGCCAAAGTACATAAGCAAACCTAACTTGGTCACCTCCTCGTACTAGTAGCAATTCAACCAAAAACTTTTGATCTTCACGTGTAGTTGCTCTATTTCAACTCCCGATGCTGTTGTTGCTTTGCCATGTGCGTGCTTTCCGATGTATACGTATCAACCAATGGATTTCATCTGCTGATTTGATCTGTTGCCTCCGTCCGTGTCATACATGCCTCTCCCGTACGCCTCAACTCCACATGTGCTTCCAGGCCCACATGGCCACTACACGTCCCCCCCCCCTCCCCCGCGTAGCTCTATCGATCGTTCTCACCAATCGTCCGAGACCTCCGAATGACTCGACAACTGCAAACGCCACGCGATCTGATCTACAGCTCCATCGGACCGATCAACCCACATAACACGTACGACGTGCCGCTCGCCAATGCTTCCGATTACTGTCTTCCAAACACGACGCCGTCCTTCGTGAATCTTCAACTCGAGCAACCTTGATCCACCGACGCAACAACTACCATGTCTCCAATCACACATGTTGCATCTCGTCAGATCCGTTGACAGCTTCCACGTGTTCTCCTCTAGATCAACAAAATCAACCTCTTCGAACCTTGCTCATGATATCACTTTTTAGAATAAATCCGAGGCATACTGTCGGTCATCCAAGGACCAAGCAATCACACAAGCACGACACCGAAATTTGTTAACGAGGTTCACCGATATGGCTACATCACATGACTATGGGCGCTCCTCCCCAAGACACCGTCACAATACCGCACCCCGGCCGCCCGGGCACCGGCACACGCCGCCGGCTCCCCCGCGTGCCCGTGCTATTATGTTGGCATAGGTTACATTGTGTGTCTACCCCGCTATATATGAGAGGCCTAGGATACAAGTGTCCTACTTGGACATGACTCCTATCCTGTCTACACACAGTCCCAAACTAAGCCCAACTGTAACCTACCTTATATTATAATATTCGACACAACTCTAACAAAATAAGAAGCTAGGGGGATCCACCTCCCATACATGATCAGTATGATTAAAAAACTATATCTAGCCAGCTCATGAGTGGCTCCATTGCCTTCCTATGACAATATTCAATCGTGATCTTCAAAAAACCTGACGTCAAAATTCTGCAGTACTCGAAGATGGCTGCTGAGGAGGCCACCGAAACCCCTCCGTTCAGCATTGTATCCTACACAAGCATTATCTGATTGAATAATAAACTTGTTAAGCCCAAGGCTTGTTGGAGCATTATTTGTTAGGAGTTTTATAACCTTATTGAAGATTTCTACTGGAGTAAGGTGAATCTGATGAGTATCAATTCATCCTTCATCACTCTCACCCAAAGAAAGACACACCCCTTACTGCCAATGATTTCAGACCAATTCCTTGTTAAATTGCTCCCTTAAAATCATTATCAGGATGCTCTAACATACAACAGAAAATCATTACCATTATGGATTCATCAAAGTAGAACAATCCAAGATTGCTTAGCATGGACCTATGAATATATTTTCCAATGCTATCACTCCAAGAAGTAGATTTTGGTGCTAAAGCTTGATTTTGAAAATGCCTTTGACCTCATTGAGGATAATACTATCTTCGATATCCTTAAAACCATAGGTTTTGGACCTACATGGATTCATTGGATGGAAATGATTTTCATCTCAGGCATCTATGTTGTTCCGTTTAGTGGAGTTCTTGGCAAGAATTCCACTGCAAAATAGGGGTTAGGCAGGGGGACCCCTCAGCCCCATGTTGTTTGTTCTTGTTGTATATTTCCTTCAGTCGGTTTTCAATGAAGCCATGCACCATCAGCTCATTGAAGTTGCTTTGCAGACTACATCAGAAGCTGACTATCCAGTGATACAATATGTTGATGAGACCTTTTTGGTTTTACTAGTAGAAGAAATGCAGTTCATTCAAGTTAACAACATGCTTATGCACTTTGCCTCACACACTGGATTAAAGGTCAATTACAGTAAATCAGTGCTTGTACCCATTAATGTTCCTGCAAATGTCATGATCAGGCTCATTGTTGTTTTAGGATGCCAGCAAGGTATTTCCCCCTTTAATTATATGGGTCTGCCCATGGGGTTGCTCAAGCGCAAGTTTGAGTATTTCTTTGCCATAATTCAAAGGATTGAAAGAAGACTGACTGGATGTTCAACCTTGTTGTCTTATAGTGGAAGGCTCATTCTAGTCAAGTTTGTATTCTCCTCCTTACCAATATTCCTCATGTGTTCTGCGGCTCTATCTGCTGTTGTGATTGAATTAACAAACATTTATGGCATAGTCTTTGGAGAAAATCTAGAATGGAAGATAAAAGATCTGCTCTAATTGCTCGGGAAAAGGTATACATGCCTAAGGATCAAGGAGGTATGGGAATCCTTGATGTCTTCCTCGAGGGGGCCTGGTGAGTAGTTTGCCTTTGTGTCTCACTCCTTTTTGGTCATTTGTTGACAAAGGGCATAGAACAAAGTGTTAATAGCCTCACCAGTATCTTGCGCGGGTTGCGCCTCGAGTTTACAACGCTTGCTACTTTTTTGGCCTCTTAACACATTCTAAAACTCTTAAGTTTGTGATCGTCTATAATCGTTAAAATCGTTTATTCCTTGTGCATGTTTAAACTGATGTCTTATATGCATGTGGTTATTCCTTAGAGATCAATGTTGTTTGCATTGTATTGTTCCTCACAAAATTAACTTATATTCAATGCATGCCCTCGGAATTTTAAAGGTACTAGCACACTACCCATGCGTTGCTACGAAACTGTCCAAAAAGAGGAACTAGCACTGGCTTAGAAGGCCAACTAAAGATGATGGTGTCTTGCCGCTGTTGCATGGTTCACGATTAAAAAGAGAGCGCGGATATAACAAAAGATCATGTTGCAGTTGCTAAAGAGTTTTGAGCGGCCTTAGTAGGTCATTTGCAAGATTTATAATGAGATGCCATTTTGAATTTGGAACATAGGAGAATTGGCCTGACTAAGTTGAATGCACAAGATCATGGATTAGGTAGGAGGACAACATCTATCCCCGCGTTGAATTGTAATTTGTTTGCCCTCTTCAGCGACATGGAACCATAAGAATTAGTTGGGCAAAGAAACTAAAATCAAGACCATGATTTTGAATTGGAGTGGCATACTTGCATTTATAATTTGGGTGTTTACAAGAGTGTTATTCTCACATTAGGGTAGGTAAAGGTCCGACACCTAGTAAAAGTAACATTTGTTAATTTATAGTCTCACATGTGGGCAGTGCATTTGTTTATTTGTGTGGTCCCACATGTGAACTCACCACCAACTCCAACCTTTATAAGTAGGAAAGATAAAGGAGGTCTCCACAAGTTCAACCTGCCATGTGCACTTGCATTTCAAAGCAAATTATTCTATATGCACATCATCAAGGGGAGCCATCTCGATGTCTTCTAGTTCAAATCCTCATGTTTTGCCTTTCAACTTAATTGATCCTCTCTTGAAGCTTTAACTGTTATTATCATCAATCGTTCAAAAGGGAGGAGATTGTAAGTGCATCTAGCTCCCCCTAAAGAGTTTTGGATGATTAATGACAAAACAGTTAAGGGACTAATATGTTTGTGAGTATACATAGGTGAAAGTCCCTAAGGATTGGTTTAACATGAGAGTTATGACACATAAAAATTGTGATATCAATGAATGTCTTCGGAGTGCATATTTGAGGAACAATCAACTTGCTGTGAGGAATATGAAGTCATAGTGAAGACTTTGGTTTTCTAGTTTTCTCTTTTTCTTTTAAATCATAGGAAAATCGTACTATTAATGGTGGTCTAACTAAAAGTTAAGATTTATGTCTTCGATGTGTGATCAATACAAACCTATTTCTTCAAGTGAAGACTTGGAAATCTCTTCTGAGCAAATAGTTTTTCTTCATTGTCCAAGATGATATTGTTTGGGACACTAAAGTGAAATTCCTGGTAGTTGATTCAACTGACTTGTTTCGCGAGTCAAGTTATTGGATGCATTTGAAATCAGACTGTTTTGCCACGTGATGTGTGTATGTTGGCTGGTTAGTGCCTCCAACGATCATATCAGCCCTCGGGTTGCTCCCGGCTATAAGTAGTCACCCACTTCAACATTAGATGGTTGGCTGCTCTGCAAGAGAATTGACAAGAGTTTATTAGAGCAACCCATCCTCCCAAAGAGATTGAGAGAATCCTAGGAGAGGAAAAAAAAACCAGAGCCTAAAATCTGTTAAGTGATTGAGCATCATTGAAGAACGACTCAAAGCTTAACTTAACATATTACTCTTGTGGGTTGTGCATCCACAAGACGATTAGGTGTCGTTTCAAGAGCATCCAAGAGTAATTGTGGATTGTCGAAGAATATGTCTACTAAGATTCTTGAGATCACCTTGACAATATGCCACGAGTAATTGGGTGAAGTCTTTGGGACTTTATCTCAAGGAGAACATGGTGAAGAATTTGTCTTGTAAGTTTAATCATGGTCCCTCAAACCAAATGTAGAGTTGTGCCAACAACTCAAATTGTTCGAACAAATCATTGTCTTCGTCGAGCTTGCGGGTTCTACTTCTTTCATCCTTTTTAATTTTGTATTTTGCCTGCATTTGAAGAACTTCTCCAGGTCCTTTTTCTCTATGATTGCTTCGAAGACGTTTATAAGCATTTTAAATTTTCGTTCCTCATGCCATATTTAGTTTCATGTGTCTCTACTTAGATTTACTTTTGCCATGCATGTTGTTTCTTCACCTCTATTCAGCTCTGTTTAGTTTCACCTCTATTTAGTTAGGTTATTGTTCTACGTACTTTTTTCCCAAGAACTTGCTTGTCAAAGAAACTATCGAATCTCCTATTAACCCCCTCCTTTTGGTCCATAACTGATCCTACGGTAAGAAGAGGTGCATGAGAGGAGTGAAAGAGAGGGATGGCACACACCCCCATGCCATAGTTTATTAGGGAGGTGGAAAGCGGTTTTACCCTGGTATCTTACTCCCGCAATTCAATGGTTGAGAATAGGGCTGAAGAGCAGGAAGAATGCCATCTCCAATGATTGTTTGGCCATTTTTAAATGTTTTGAATTGGGCAAAAGGTAGAATCCAAATTTTGAACAAAAGGTGTTTGATTGAAGTTTGGGAAAAAGATTGAACATGACCATTGATATGTCTCCAACGTATCTAATTTATGAAGTATTCATGCCATGTTTACAAAAAATGGTTTTGGTATGGATTGATTAGAACTAACGCGGACTGACATTGTTTTCAGCAGAACTACCGTGGTGTCATTTTTTGTGCAGAAGAAAAAGTTCTCGGAATGGGCTGAAAATTTACGGTGATTTTTGATGGACCAAAAGAGACCTACAAAGCACCGAAGCTGGGCCAGGAAGTGGCCGAGGGATCCACAATCCTGGGGGCACACCCCCCGAGCTTGTGGGCCCCTCGGGCACCCCCCCCCCTGGCGTGAGACCGACGCCAAAAATTCCTATAAATACCCCAAACATCGAAAAGAACCCTAGATGAGAAGTTCCGCCGCCACAAGCCTCTGTAGCAATCGGGGCCCTATTCCGGCACCCTGCCGGAGGAATCATCACGAGAGGCCATCTTCATCATCCCGGTGGCCACCATGATGAGGAGGGAGTAGTTCACCCTCAGGGCTGAGGGTATGTACTAGTAGATATGTGTTTGATCTCTCTCTCTCTCATGTTCTTGATTTGGCACGATCTTGATGTATCGTGAGCTTTGTTAGTACATTTGGATCGTATGGTGTTTCTTCCTCTCTATCTTGTTGTGATGTATTGAGTTTTTATCTTTGAGGTTTCACTATTATCGGATTGAATACTTGTTGGATTTGAGAACGCTTGATGTATGTCTTGCATATGAATACCCATGCTGATAAAGGAGTATTATATTGATTCACTTGATGTGTGTTTTGGCACTCAACTCACGGATTTCCCGAGGTGACATTGGGGTAATCTATGCATAGGGGTTGATGCACGTATTCGTCCTACTTTCTCCGGTGGAAATCTTTGGGCACTCATTGAAGTTCTTCGTGTTGGATTGAATATTATGAATTTAAAGTTGTTTGATGCGTATCGTATAATTGACTCACGGATACTTGTGGTGACATTGGAGTATTTAGGTGACATTAGAGTTGGTTGATGCGTATCATATGATGTTATTTTAGTACGAACTCTAGGGTTGTTTGTGACACTTATAGGAATGGCTCAATGAATTGATCGGAAAGAATAACTTTGAGGTGGTTTCGTACCCTACAAACAATTTCATCTTATGTTCTCTGCTAGATAAGAACTTTGGAGTGATTGTTTGTCGCATGTCGAGGGATTGCTATATGATTCAATTATGTTAGCACTGTTGAGAGATTTTGCACTAGTGAAAGTATGAACTCTAGGCCTTATTTTCAAGCATTGTAATACCATTTTCTCATTTTTGTTACTAGTTACCTTGCTGTTTTTATATTTTCATATTACAAAAACATATATCTACTATCCATATTACACGTGTATGACCATCTCTTCACCGAACTAGTGCACTATACAATTTACCATTGTATTGGGTGTGTTGTGGACACAAGAGACTCTTTGTTATTTTGTTCGAGTGTTGTTTGAGAGAGACCATATTCATCCTACGCCTCCCACGGATTGATAAATCCTAGGTGATCCACTTGAGGGATAATTGGTATTGTCTTACAAAACTCTGCACTTGGAGGCCCAACACGAGTCTACAAGAATAATTTGTGTAGTAGACATCAACCATGTGGTGAACGTTTGGTGGGATGTTTAAAATTACTCCCTCCATTCTTTTATGTAAGGTGTATTATTTTTGGCACGGTGACCAAGGCACATAGTTATAGAGAAGTTAGTACGAAATTACCCTTGAAAAATCTTTAGGTTAGGGGCAAGTAAATAGTCCAAAAAAGTAAGAGATACATGCAATCAAGAGAGATATACTTTTCTTCTTTTGCTACAAGGAGATATACTAACAACCAGGAGATACTTTCCTATTTTTAGAGGGCTAATAAGGGAATTATCAGAAATTAAAAGAAATGCACCTTACATTTTGGAATTTTATCAAAAAACAAATACACTTTATATAAAGGAATGGAGGGAGTATGAAATAAGTGTTGGGTAATATTTTGAGAGTTTGTAGAGAAAAATAAATATTTTCCCTATATAAATGCCATTTTTGGCCTTCTCAAAAGGAAATTTTATTGACTAATTAAATAGATCTTAAATATTATTATTTAAGCGAATTGTGGCCTTATTATAGAATAGACCTCAGAAATGATTTTTTCAATAAATTATTATTTTGGAAAAATAAATACTTTTAATGGTACCTCAATTTTAGTGTTTTGGGAAATAAAAAGGTTTATTTCCTTTTGGCTAAAATAAATTTTAATACTAACAAAGTTTTGTACTCTACCCACATGGCATGATCATTGGGGAAGATTTAGGGCACATATTGGAAGAGGATGCATTGAGGACTTTCTATGAATTGAAATCCAAATGAACTCCAATAAAAACATTAAAAGCAATAAGAAGTAAAAGCAACACAAAGAATTGGTTGGTCGATAATTTTTATCTTTATTAACTTAGGTGATGTGATTACGAACACATGGTGTGAGAACAATGTATGAACATATTTAGAACATTTGAATGTCACCTTCCATTGGCACATTCTTCATAAAATGTTCGGATCTAGAACCATGCAAGACATTTCTTTGAGGAAAATTGGGAAAGTTAAAACATTTCTTTGAGAAAAAATTGTCGACAAACACAAGAACATCAAGGGAGGGTGGAGGTTGATTGGAGAAGGGATCAGACAGTTTTAAAGCCTGATTCTTCATCGACGAAGGAAGAGGGATACGACACTTCTCATGGAAGTGGTAGTTGGGTCAGGATGTCAGAAGCGCAGGGAGGGTGGAACCTTTATATTTGGACATGAATTCCACCATACACAAGAATGGATAAAAGCATGAACATATGAATTGCAGTTTTGGACATCAATTATCTATTATGCAAAGACCATCAAAATGAACAAAAATGTATGGACACATGTCGAACATTCGAATTTGTCACCATTATCATTAATACATTTTTTCATAAAGTGTTCGGATCCGGGCCCATACATAACATTTCTCCAATGAAAAAAGGGAGAGCTAAAACATTTCTTTGAGAGAAAAATTATCGGGGGTGGAGATTGAATTGATAAAGGATACAACAATGTTAGGGCATCTCCAACAATAACCCACAAATTTCCTCCCACATCCATCCGCGCACAGGGGGACCAGTCCACGGACACGGATGCGGGAGGCCGTCATCCAACCTTACTAACATACATTTTGACAACAATTCGAACTGGCCAAGATCTTGGTGTCCAAGAAAATTACAACTGAGATGCCAAGAGCTTGGTGAATTTTGATAATAAACACAATGAATTTCATTTAAATTAGGATAATTTGTACATAAAATCGGACGATATTTCATCCAATGAACTAAAACCCTTAAAAATAAAAACCCTATACTTCACGGTGACCTCATAGGCCATGTTGGGTGATGTCTACTACACAACCTTCTTCTTGAAGACATTGTTGGGCCTCCAAGTGCAGAGGTTTGTAGGACAGTAGCAAATTTCTCTCAAGTGGATGACTTAAGGTTTATCAATCCGTGGGAGGCGTAGGATGAAGATGGTCTCTCTCAAACAACCCTGCAACCAAATAGCAAAGAGTCTCTTGTGTCCCCAACACACCCAATACAATGGTAAATTGTATAGGTGCACTAGTTCGGCGAAGAGATGGTGATACAAGTGCAATATGGATAGTAGATATAGGTATTTGTAATCTGAAAAATATAAAAACAGAAAGGTAGCAAGCGATAAAAGTGAGCGTAAACGGTATTGCAATGTGTTCAAAGAAGGCCTAGGGTTCATACTTTCACTAGTGCAAGTTCTCTCAGCAATAATAACATAATTGGATCATATAAATATCCCTCAACATGCAACAAAGAGTCACTCTGAAGTCACTAATAGCGGAGAACAAACGAAGATATTATGGTAGGGTACGAAACCACCTCAAAATTATCCGTTCTGATCGATCTATTTAAGAGTCCATAGTAAAATAACACTAAGCTATTCTTTCTGTTCAATCTATCCTAGAGTTCGTACTAGAATAACACCTTAAGACACAAATCAACCAAAATCCTAATGTCACCAGATACTCCAATGTCACCTCAAGTATCCGTGGGTATGATTATACGATATGCATCACACAATCTCAGATTCATCTATTCAACCAACACAAAGAACTTCAAAGAGTGCCCCAAAGTTTCTATCGAAGAGTCAATACGAAAACGTGTGCCAACCCCTACGCATAAGTTCACGAGGTCACGGAACTCGCAAGTTGATCACCAAAACATACATCAAGTGGATCGCGTGTAACGCCCCAAGACCGATGTGCCAGGTGTCTTCCAGTTATTTGTTGTCTTTGCCATGTCTTTCGCTTGCGTGTTGCATCTTGTCATGTCATCATGTGCATTGCATCATCATGTTTTCAAACTTGCATTCGTCCGGGTTCTCCAAGTTCTCTCCGTTGTCCGTTCTGAGCCCAACCACACTTGCACGCGCCCGCGGCATGTCCGAGAAAGTATATTATAAGTGGCCGGAAAATGTTCTAGGATTGGGTTGAAATTTGGCGTGCGGTCTTATTATAGTGTAGGTAGGCCGCCTGCCAAGTTTCATCGCGTTCGGAGTCCGTTTGACGCCCCAATGGATAACTATAGCGGCAATATAGCCGGTCTAACGTCGGACGTTTTCGGTCTCCGGAAACCATGTCGGGCTGCATCTCTCCCCTCTTCTCTCAGACCAAACCGCTCTTCACAATCCGCCAGACCCAACCTAACCTCTCTCGTCAGCCCGCGACCCTGCTCGCGCGCGCGTCCAAAAATTGTCCCGGACCCGACCCGAGCAGTCATCACCGTTGGGTCCAGATCATCCCCAAACGTCTACAAAACGTCACCGTTTTCCTATTTGGACTCCCTAGCTATTTTATTCGTGATCGTCCGATTGCGATCGGAGGGTTCCGTTAGCCCCTAACCTAGCCCCACTTGCTATATATAGTCCAACCCTAAATTTAAGGAGAGATGTCCCATCCTCTCAGCCGCCGCCGCCACACTCAAATCCCCACCTCGAGATTCCTCCCGATCCACCCACCTCCTCTCCCTTGAATTCCCCATCTGGCCAATCCCGCAGCCTCCTCCCGATCCACCAGCCAGCCACCACCAAATCCTCCTCCTTGCCTCGATCAAGCCCACAAGAGAGGAGCTCCTCCTCTGCTTTCTCCTTGAGGCCGCAACCTCCTCGTCCCGATCCATGGGTGACTCGCCGGAGTTCGCCGGTCCAGTAGCTCCCTTGCGCCCCTGCCTTTCCCTTCCCTTTCTCTCTCTCCCTCTCATCTTCCTGCTTCCTCTCTCTCGCAGGGAACCGAGCCTCCAAGGCGCCGCCACCTCGACTGCCTGGACCGCACGTGCGTCAAGTCCGCTCGTCCGCGTCGACCCGCCGCCCCGCCAAATCGTTGGAATCCGCCGTGGCATCTGAACCTCGCTGCTGCATCCTCTCCATCCTGCAGGTCACCGCCTCGCCAAGTCCCTCGCCTCACCGTCATGTGCCTGGAGCTGCGCCCCTCCATTGTCTCTTCCTTGAGCCACCGCAGCAGGCGGACCTCCGCATCCGGCCACGCCACCGGCAAGCCCTGCCTCCTCCGCCTCGCCAAGTCCCTGAACCTGTCGTTGCGTTCTCCTTCAGAACGAGCAGAGTAGCTCGCTCACCCCGCGCTGACCGAGTGCCCCTCTATGGACCAGTTCGAGCGAGAGGGCTCGATCGCCTGCTTGTGGGCCGGCCGCGCTGCTTCCTCGCGGCCTGCTGCCTCACCGAACCGGGCCGAGGCTCATGGTGAGCAGATCCCCAGCGCCTCCCCTCTGTTCCCTTGGGCTTGGCTCAATTCTGCCACTGCTGAGGCCCTGCGCTAGTAGTTTCGGCCCATGTATTTTTTTCCTTGCGCTGCGAATTTTGCCTTTTAACCAGAGTCTGCCTGTTTTTACAGGAAACCCCTTGCACTTCATGCATTTAATAACTCAACAACCGAGCATCACATGTAAAAACTTTGTATATGAAACTTGCTTAGTTTTTCATCTAGATTCACAATATGTCTTTTTCATCCATGTTTAAAATGTTTAATATGTTGTTTGTTTAATTTGTTTAAATAACTTGCTAAAATGCTTTATTTCATAAATAAATAACCGTAGCTCCGAATTAAATAATCTTTATATGTAAATGGGGTAGAAAAATGCCTAGTTTAACATGGTGGCCTTACTTTGCATGTTTAACAACTCTAAAATAATGTTTAGGGCAGAACAGTACCAAATCTATAATATGCTCATGAGGAGTTTTCGGAATTGTTGTTCCTTGCTTCCGGCCTCATTTAAACTTGACTAGATAGGTAGTTTACTTTGCTTCACCTCTTGCCATGCTAACAACATTTAATCTTGTTGAGTACATAAAGGAGAGAGAACTAAAATAAGGCATGTGGTGTTCTGTCAATATGCAACTTGTTGCATATTGAGCTCCACTTAACTTGTAATTTTGTTTGTGCCCTTTGCCATGCCATGCATATTTAAACCGGACATGCATCATAATTGTTTTGCGCATCATGCCATGTTATGTGATGGCTGTTTACCATGATTGTTTGCTTCTTTCCGGTGTTGCTTCTTCGGGTTGGTTCCGATAACGTTGCGTTTGTGAGGACCCATTCGTCTACGTCTGTTTATCTTCTTCATGGACTCGTTCTTCTTCCTTGCGGGATCTCAGGCAAGATGACCGTACCCTCGAAATCACTTCTATCTTTGCTTGCTTAGTTGCTCGCTCTTTTGCTATGCCTATGTTGCGACACCTACCACTTGCTTATCATGCCACCCATATGGTTGAACCAAGCCTCTAACCCACCTTGTCCTAGCAAACCGTTGTTTGGCTATGTTACCGCTTGGCCCAGCCCCTCTTATAGCATTGTTAGTTGCAGGTGAAGATCGAAGTTTGTTCCTTGTTGGAACATGGAGATGTTGTTCCTTGCTTGGAACATGTTTACTTGTTGGGATATCACAATATCTCTTATTTAATTAATGCATCTATATACTTGGTAAAGGGTGGAAGGCTCGGCCTTATGCCTGGTGTTTTGTTCCACTCTTGCCCCCTAGTTTCCGTCATATCGGTGTTATGTTCACGGATTTTGCGTTCCTTACGTGGGTGGATAATAATGGGAACCCCTTGACAGTTCGCCTTGAATAAAACTCTTCCAGCAATGCCCAACCTTGGTTTTACCATTTGCCTCACCATCACCTACTTTTCCCTTGGGAGTCGCTCTCTCGAGGGTCATCTTTATTTTAGCCCCCCCCCCCCGGGCCAGTGCTCCTCTGAGTGTTGGTCCGAACTGAGCTGCCTGCGGGGCCACCTTGGGGAAACTTGAGGGTTGGTTTTACTCATAGCTAGTCTCATCTGAGTGTGCCCTGAGAACGAGATATGTGCAGCTCCTATCGGGATTTTCGGCACATTCGGGCGGTGTTGCTGGATTTGTTTTACCATTGTCGAAATGTCTTGTAACCGGGATTCTGAGTCTGATCGGGCCTTGCCGCTAGAAGGAATATCCTTCATTGACCGCGAGAGCTTGTGATGGGCTAAGTTGGGACACCCCTGCAGGGATTTGAACTTTCGAAAGCCGTGCCCGCGGTTATGGGCAGATGGGAATTTGTTAATGTCCGGTTGTAGAAAACCTGAAGTTGACCTTAATTAAAATGCATCAACCGCGTGTGTTACCGTGATGGTCTCTTCTCGGCGGAGTCCGGGAAGTGAACACGGTGTTGGAGTTATGTTTGACGTAGGTTGTTTTAGGATCACTTCTTGATCATGGTTTCTCGATCGTGCTTTGCCTTCTCTTCTCGCTCTCATTTGCGTATGTTAGCCACCATATATGCTAGTCGCTTGCTGCAGCTCCACCTCATACCTTTACCTTACCCATAAGCTTAAATAGTCTTGATCGCGAGGGTGCGAGATTGCTGAGTCCCCGTGACTCACAGATACTTCCAAACTAGTTTGCAGGTGTCGATGAGTCCTTGCAGATGACACAACCAAGCTCAGGAGGAGCTCGATGAAGATCTTGTCCTTTGTGTTGTTTTGTTCTAGTTGATCAATAGTGGAGCCTAGTTGGGGTCGATCGGGGACCTTGTCGCATTTGGGGTTCTTCTTTTATTTTGGTTTCATAGTCGGACCTTGATTGTATTTGGATGTTGTAATGCTTTATTCATGTATTTGTGTGAAGTGGCGATTGTAAGCCAACTATGTATCTTTTTCCCTTATGTATTACATGGGTTTTGTGAAGATTACCTCACTTGCGACATTGCTTTCAATGCGGTTATGCCTCTAAGTCATGCTTCGACACGTGGGAGATATAGCCGCATCGAGGGCGTTGCAAGTTGGTAATCAGAGCCTTCCCCGACCTTAGGAGCCCCATTGCTTGATCGTTTTTAGCGGCCGAGTTGAGTCTAGAAAAATGTTTTGAGTCATTTAGGAATTATATATCGGAGAGTTTAGGAATTCTTTTTACTCCTTAGTCCCTTCATCGCTCTGGTGAGGCATCCCGGCATAGAGTTTTGACTCTTCTCTTCTTAATTTTTCACAAAAAAAATTTAGGATCACGCGGGTATCTTGGAATCGTTCCGATGGTTTTGTGACGAGAACATTATCTTGGTGCCTCCTGTCAGGGGTTTTGTGGTAGTGTCCCGGGGAGTTGAGCTCCAAGGTGTTATCGTCACAATTTTATCATTGCAGTTCTGGAATACCTGAGTTTAGTTCGCCGACATCGAAAATCTCTTTTATGCAGTTGTTGGTGAGATAACCTCGACGCCACCCAGTACTGGGGCGGGAGTTCGGGAGTATTGCCATAACTCGTATAACGGATGCTTTTCGAAGGTTGAGGTAGACGATTTCTGAAGGTTTCTTGGTTATGTGTTGAAGGATGGATACAGCTGGATGTAGGATTTGCTAGCTTTGGGTGAGATATTATGCTTCCCCTGTATCCCCAACACTTGATTGCATAACTGGGAAAATTTCGGGAGTTTATAAGTGGGAATTCAAGTAGCTCTTAGGATATCTTTCCGACAGGTGTATGATATGAAATTGGCGTTCGACGTCTAGTGGTCCGCCTATTCACGGTCGGTTTTACAGTAGTCTTGTTGTGTCTTAAAGAGTCCTTGGCTATGCCGACTCGGGGACGCTTCATATGTCATGTGCACTGCCTTGTACATGATGGTGTTGTACGATCGAGCCCGTGTAGGCCCCACCACGAAAACTTCGGACGAAATCTCTATCATATGTTTGTTCCGGCTTATTCCGCAAGCCAATCCTTTGTTTTGTTTTTAGTTGTGGTATTCGAGTTGCTTCGAAGTCAAATGTTGATTCCATACCTTTCCTAAGCGGTGTTCTCATACTCCGATGTGGATACTAATCCTTCTTGGTAATCGAGATTGCCATGTCAATCCTTTTTCAACCGGCGTGTTTTCTCTTCAAGTGGACCCGATCTTTTCAACATCCGCAAGATCAATTATCAGTTCTTCTCAACGGTGCTCATTTCATCCGTCCCAAGTTGCCTTTGTTTTCCCTCCCTCCCACCCTTGTTTCTTCGAGGAACCATATTTCTTATTCAAGTATCATTTTATTGTTGTGAAGCCTCTCCATTCTTTTCCTTCAATGTTCTTATCCGGTGATTCTCATGAAGATACTAACGGAGCTTCTAGTTCATCATTCGTCATTCTTTTCTTCTCCGGTGGTTTCAAGTCAAGTTTTGTTGATCATATTCTTTTCCTCGTTTCAAATACCTTCTCATACCGATGCACCTCTTAATCATCCACTCCTCGCTATTCATTTGTTTCGGAGTGCCGAAGATATCTCAGAAGATTCACGTTTCCATTCTCGATCCGTTCATTCGAGATGTTATCTCATTTAAGCCATTTAATTCAACCGGTGCATTCTCCTTTGCAAGTAATCATTTCAACGGTGTATCTTTTGAGTGGGCCCATAACCCACGGGTCTTTTTTTCCAGGATCTTACCTGACTCTTCTAATTTTCATCGGAGCTATCCCTAAATTCTTTTCGAAGTTTGACGTAAGAATGATTTTCATCAGTCAAGTGCCTTTCTCCAAGATCTTTCAAATTCTTTTCATTGTTGGTTCAATTTTTCCATTCTTCTTCATTACGAAGTGCTTCAACAATTCTTCATGGTGTGTCACATCGTAATTCTCAGAATTTGAAGTTCGAGGAAGAGTTTCTCTCAAATCTTGCCCCATTCTCGGCCATCATCTCATAGTTGTTTTTGGATTGTGAGAAATTTTTTCACCTATCCGGAGCAATTCAAGATTCTTTTCAGTTTGTTTCTTCGGAGCCCATCATCTCAGAATTTATTCATTCTCAGCTTTCAGCTATGGTTCTCCAAATCTTATCGGTGCTTCATTCAAGTGATCTCTAATCAGTTCGTGATCCCTTCGTTCTCATGTATCTAGATTCTCTCGAGCATCTTCGTTCATTTGCATTCTTCCCGGTGATTCATTATCTTTTATTCGTTCATTTTCAATTCATACGGTGGTTCGTTCAAGATTTCTTCTTCTTTCTTATCATATCAATTTATTCGTTGTTTCAACCCTACCGGTGGTTCGTCGAAGACCTCCTCAAGTTTTGCGCTATATCTATCTTAATCCTTTCTACAAGAATAAGATGTATTCAATCCATTGTTTGTCATCAATTTAATTGGTGAAGGATAAGCATAATGTAATTCTTATTCTTGTTTCATCGAGTAAATTCAATTATTCCGGAGGTTCATCAAATTCTCGGTTTCAATTGGTTCATCTTTTCTTTTTCCCGGAGTTCAAAGCTTTCATCATCATGAAGATCCATCTTATCATTGCAAGGCTTCAACCTTATTCTTTTCATCCTTCATTTCGTTTGATCATTTTTTTTCAATACCAGAGTTCTTCATGGAGGCTCTACATGATGGTTCATCAAGGATTTATATTCCTTCTCGAAGTGTTCATCGAGATTCTTTTCTAAGGAGCTCAAGCATTCTTCATCTTGCATCCGGAGTGCAATTCTTTCTTCTGTATCATTGGAGGTGGTATTATGTCATTCTTGATAATTTGAATTCATGTTTCATGATTCACATGTTGTCATGAATGAGATATTTTAAATCCATCAATCTCGTCATTGGAGTTATCTTGGGTTATATTTCACCTAAAGCCTTCTCTAAGGTTTGTTGCTATTATGGTGTTTATAAATGACCCAAGTTATTCTTTTATCCTCCCGGTGATATAGCTTTCTCGTCTCCTTGTTCTTATAAATCTAATTCTTTTCCCGTGAGTGGCAGGTTGTCACCTCATATATTTGAGATATATTCCATAAGACCATATGAAGTTTATTCTTTTTGTTGTTGGTTTCCTACAACTCCGTTCTAGCATTTGTCGTAAGAGTGCTCCCTCAAGATCTTGTTTCCCTTCGTTCATTCCATTCCATTCTTAATTTTGTTCCGGAGGCTTTGTGATGTTGCTCTCTTCAACCCATCTTTTCTTGTTTCATCAAAGATCATGTTCTTTTCATGCCTATCCATTTAACCGGAGTGTTGTGCCCTTTTTCTCAAGTTCTTTTCGCCTTATCAAGTTTTTCATCTCTTTTAAACTGGAGTGCTGTCCGAGATCTTTCTTACCCCTTGTTCCATTCATTCAATAGTTACGGAGGCAGTGTTTTGTGTTTTCATCAAGTATCTTCTCATCTTATCAAGTTCTTATTCAATTCCATTTCCTTTCAATCAGAGTGATGCCCGAAGTTGTTCTTTCTTTTCCTCTTTCATAACGGAGTGTCTTCAACTTCGTTCATCTCCGTTTATTCTATTCTCGGAAATGGCTTAACCTTTCAAGGCTCTTTGGTCTCACTCGTTTGTCGAAGAAGCAACTTAGTTTTACCTCTTCTCTTCCTCTTCTTTTTCCCTCCGGTGCCATCCTAGATCTCGGGACGAGATCCTCTCGTAGTGGTGGAGTGTTGTAACCCCCCAAGACCGATGTGCCAGGTGTCCTCCAGTTATTCGTTGTCTTTGCCATGTCTTTCGCTTGCGTGTTGCATCTTGTCATGTCATCATGTGCATTGCATCATCATGTTTTCAAACTTGCATTCGTCTGGGTTCTCCGAGTTCTCTTCGTTGTCCGTTCTTAGCCCAACCACACTTGCACGCACCTGCGGCATGTCCGAGATAGTATATTATAAGTGGCCGGAAAATGTTCTCAGATTGGGTTGAAATTTGGCGTGCGGTCTTATTATAGTGTAGGAAGGCCGCCTGCCAAGTTTCATCGCGTTCGGAGTCCGTTTGACCCCGAACGGATAACTATAGCGGCAATATAGCCGGTCTAACGTCGGACGTTTTCGGTCTCCGGAAACCGTGCCGGGCTGCATCTCTCCCCTCTTCTCTCAGACCAACCCGCTCTTCACAATCCGCCAGACCCAACCTAACCTCTCTCGTCAGCCCACGACCCTGCTCGCGCGCGCGTCCGAAAGTTGTCCCGGACCCGACCCGAGCAGTCGTCACCGTTGGGTCCAGATCATCCCCAAACGTCTACAAAACGTCACCGTTTTCCTATTTGGACTCCCTAGCTATTTTATTCGCGATTGTCCGATAGCGATCGGAGGGTTTCGTTAGCCCCTAACCTAGCCCCACTTGCTATATATAGTCCAACCCTAAATTTAAGGAGAGATGTCCCATCCTCTCAGCCGCCGCCGCCACACTCAAATCCCCACCTCGGGATTCCTCCCGATCCACCCACCTCCTCTCCCTTGAATTCCCCATCTGGCCAATCCCGCAGCCTCCTCCCGATCCACCAGCCAGCCACCACCAAATCCTCCTTCTTGCCTCGATCAAGCCCACAAGAGAGGAGCTCCTCCTCTGCTTTCTCCTCGAGGCCGCAACCTCCTCGTCCCGATCCATGGGCGACTCGCCGGAGTTCGTCGGTCCAGTAGCTCCCCTGCGCCCCTGCCTTTCCCTTCCCTTTCTCTCTCTCCCTCTCATCTTCCTGCTTCCTCTCTCTCGCAGGGAACCGAGCCTCCAAGGCGCCGCCACCTCGACTGCCTGGACGGCACGCGCGTCAAGTCCGCTCGTCCGCGTCGACCCGCCGCCCCGCCAAATCGTTGGAATCCGCCGTGGCATCCGAACCTCGCTGCTGCATCCTCTCCATCCTGCAGGTCGCCGCCTCGCCAAGTCCCTTGCCTCACCGTCATGTGCCTGGAGCCGCGCCCCTCCATCGTCTCTTCCTTGAGCCACCGCAGCAGGTGGACCTCCGCATCCGGCCACGTCGCCGGCAAGCCCTGCCTCCTCCACCTCGCCAAGTCCCTGAACCTGTCGCTGCGTTCTCCTTCAGAACGAGCAGAGTAGCTCGCTCGCCCCGCATTGACTGAGTGCCCCTCTATGGACCAGTTCGAGCGAGGGGGCTCGATCGCCTGCTTGTGGGCCGGCGCGCTGCTTCCCCGCGGCCTGCTGCCTTACCGAACCGGGCCGAAGCTCATGGTGAGCAGATCCCCAGCGCCTCCCCTCTATTCCCTTGGGCTTGGCTCAATTCTGCCACTGCTGAGGCCCTGCACCAGTAGTTTCGGCCCATGTATTTTTTTCCTTGCGCTGCAAATTTTGCCTTTTAACCAGAGTCTGCCTGTTTTTACAGGAAACCCCTTGCACTTCATGCATTTAATAACTCAGCAACCGAGCATCACATGTAAAAACTTTGTATATGAAACTTGCTTAGTTTTTCATCTAGATTCATAATATGTCTTTTTCATCCATGTTTAAAATGTTTAATATGTTGTTTGTTTAATTTGTTTAAATAACTTGATAAAATGCTTTATTTCATAACTAAATAACCGTAGCTCCGAATTAAATAAGCTTTATATGTAAATGGGGTAGAAAAATGCCTAGTTTAACATGGTGGCCTTACTCTGCATGTTTAACAACTCTAAAATAATGTTTAGGGCAGAACAGTACCAAATCTATAATATGCTCATGAGGAGTTTCCGGAATTGTTGTTCGTTGCTTCCGGCCTCATTTAAACTTGACTAGATAGGTAGTTTACTTTGCTTCACCTCTTGCCATGCTAACAACATTTAATCTTGTTGAGTACATAAATGAGAGAGAACTAAAATACGGCATGTGGTGTTCTATCAATATGCAACTCGTTGCATATTGAGCTCCACTTAACTTGTAGTTTTGTTTGTGCCCTTTGCCATGCCATGCATATTTAAACCGGACATGCATCATAATTGTTTTGCGCATCATGCCATGTTATGTGATGGTTGTTTACCATGATTGTTTGCTTCTTTCCGGTGTTGCTTCTTCGGGCTGGTTCCGATAAAGTTGCGTTTGTGAGGACCCATTCGTCTACGTCCGTTTATCTTCTTCATGGACTCGTTCTTCTTCCTTGCGGGATCTCAGGCAAGATGACCATACCCTCGAAATCACTTCTATCTTTGCTTGCTTAGTTGCTCGCTCTTTTTCTATGCCTATGTTGCGACACCTACCACTTGCTTATCATGCCACCCATATGGTTGAACCAAGCCTCTAACCCACCTTGTCCTAGCAAACCATTGTTTGGCTATGTTACCGCTTGGCCCAGCCCCTCTTATAGCATTGTTAGTTGTAGGTGAAGATCGAAGTTTGTTCCTTGTTGGAACATGGAGATGTTGTTCCTTGCTTGGAACATGTTTACTTGTTGGGATATCACAATATCTCTTATTTAATTAATGCATCTATATACTTGGTAAAGGGTGGAAGGCTCGGCCTTATGCCTGGTGTTTTGTTCCACTCTTGCCCCCCTAGTTTCCGTCATATCGGTGTTATGTTCCCGGATTTTGCGTTCCTTACGCGGGTGGGTTATAATGGGAACCCCTTGACAGTTTGCCTTGAATAAAACTCTTCCAGTAATGCCCAACCTCGGGCCAGTGCTCCTCTGAGTGTTGGTCTGAACTGAGCTGCCTGCGGGGCCACCTCGGGGAAACTTGAGGGTTGGTTTTACTCGTAGCTAGTCTCATCTGAGTGTGCCCTGAGAACGAGATATGTGCAGCTCCTATCGGGATTTGTCGGCACATTTGGGCGGTGTTGCTGGATTTGTTTTACCATTGTCGAAATGTCTTGTAATTGGGATTCCGAGTCTGATCGGGCCTTCCCGCTAGAAGGAATATCCTTCGTTGACCGTGAGAGCTTGTGATGGGCTAAGTTGGGACACCCCTGCAGGGATTTGAACTTTCGAAAGCCGTGCCCGCGGTTATGGGCAGATGGGAATTTGTTAATGTCCGGTTGTACAAAACCTGAAGTTGACCTTAATTAAAATGCATCAACCGCGTGTGTTACCATGATGGTCTCTTCTCGGCAGAGTCCGGGAAGTGAACACGGTGTTGGAGTTATGTTTGACGTAGGTTGTTTTAGGATCACTTCTTGATCATAGTTTCTCGATCGTGCTTTGCCTTCTCTTCTCGCTCTCATTTGTGTATGTTAGCCACCACATATGCTAGTCGCTTGCTGCAGCTCCACCTCATACCTTTACCTTACCCATAAGCTTAAATAGTCTTGATTGCGAGGGTGCGAGATTGCTGAGTCCCCGTGACTCACAGATACTTCCAAACCAGTTTGCAGGTGCCGATGAGTCCTTGCAGATGACGCAACCAAGCTCAGGAGGAGCTCGATGAAGATCTTGTCATTTGTGTTGTTTTGTTCTAGTTGATCAGTAGTGGAGCCCAGTTGGGGTCGATCGGGGACCTTGTCGCATTTGGGGTTCTTCTTTTATTTTGGTTCCGTAGTCGGACCTTGATTGTATTTGGATGTTGTAATGCTTTATTCATGTATTTGTGTGAAGTGGCGATTGTAAGCCAACTATGTATATTTTTCCCTTATGTATTACATGGGTTGTGTGAAGATTACCTCACTTGCGACATTGCTTTCAATGCGGTTATGCCTCTAAGTCGTGCTTCGACACGTGCGAGATATAGCCGCATCGAGGGCGTTACATCGCGTGATATCCTATTGTCACCACAGATAAGCACATGCAAGACATACATCAAGTGTTCTCAAATCCTTAAAGACTCAATCTGATAAGATAACTTCAAAGGGAAAACTCAATCCATTACAAGAGAGTAGAGGGGGAGAAACATCATAAGATCCAACTATAATAGCAAAGCTCACGGTACATCAAGATCGTACCATCTCAAGAACACAAGAGAGAGAGAGAGATCAAACACATAGCTACTGGTACATACCCTCAGCCCCGAGGGTGAACTACTCCCTCCTCGTCATGGAGAGCGCCGGGATGATGAAGATGGCCACCGGTGAGGGATCTCCCCCTCCGGAAGGGTGCTGGAAGAGGGTCCCGATTGGTTTTTGGTGGCTACGGGAGCTTCTGGCAGCGGAACTCCCGATCTTTTATGTTCCCTGATGTTTTTAGGGTATATGGACATATATAGGCAAAAGAAGTCGGTCAGGGGAGCCGCGAGGGGCTCACGAGCGTGGGGGCGCGCCCAGGGGTAGGACGCGCCTCCCTTCCTCGTGGCTTCCTCGAAGCTTCCCTGACGTCTACTCCAAGTCTCCTGGATTTCTTCCGTTCCAAAAATAACTCTCCCGAAGGTTTCATTCGTTTGGACTCCGTTTGATATTCCTTTTCTTCGAAACACTGAAATAGGCAAGAAAACAGCAATTTGGGTTGGGCCTCCGGTTAATAGATTAGTCCCAAAAATAATATAAAAGTGTTTAGTAAAGCCCATAAACATCTAAAACAGATAATATAATAGCATGAATACTTCATAAATTATAGATACGTTGGTGATGTATCAGCATCCCCAAGCTTAATTCCTCCTCGTCCTCGAGTAGGTAAATGATAAAAGAAATAATTTATGATGTGTGAATGCTAGAAGGTGCAGAAGTTTGATCAATGATAATTTCAATCACCTTTTCTAGCATCTTTATATATCATAACAGTATCTCAACTCATAGAACTTCTCATGATCAAGTAACAAACTATTCACATGTTAAAGTATAGATCATAAACTTTCTTGAAAACTAACAAACCGTGTTATTAGTCATCAAACAATTACAATTCATCTTATTTTCAGGAAGGGTCTATGTTAGAGCTTTAATTCAGCAAACTTCACATACTCAACTATCATTTAGTCTTTCACAATTGCTAACACTCACGTGATATTTATGGGTTCAAAGTTTTAATCAGACACAGAGAAAGATAGGGGCTTATAGATTCGCCTCCCAACATTTTACCTCAAGGGTAATGTCAACAATAATAGTTCATGGTGCCTTACACCCAATTGGATATATATATATATATATATCAGGATCTTTCCAACACAATGTGCTTGCCAAAGGATAAAATGTAAAAAGGAAAGGTGAAGATCACCACGACTCTTTCATAAGGTATAAGACAAGAATAAAAGATAGGCCCTTCGCAAAGGGAAGCAGAGGCTGTCATGCGCTTTTATAGTTGGATGCACAAATTCTTAATGTGAAAGAACGTCACTTTATATTGCCACTTGTGATAGGGACCTTTATTATGTAGTCCATTGCTTTTATTGCTTCCACATCACAAGATCGTATAAAGCTTATTTTCTCCACACTAATAGATCATACATATTTAGAGAGCAATTTTTATTGCATGCACCGATGACAACTTACTTGAAGGATCTTACTCAATCCATAGGTAGGTATGGTGGACTTTCATGGCAATACTGGTTTAAGGGATATTTGGAAGCACAAGTAGTATCTCTACTTGGTGCAAAGAATTTGGCTAGCATGAGGGGGAAAGGCAAGCTCAACATGTTGGATGATCCATGACAATATATTTTATTTCGGATATAAGAAAATATAACCCATTACGTTGTCTTCCTTGTCCAGCATCAACCTTTTAGCATGTCATATTCTAATGAGTGCTCACAATTGCAAAATATGTCCAAGATAGTATATTTATATGTGAACTCTCTCTTCCCTCAATATTCTTTCATGAATTGTTCAAGTGACCAATACAATGTTTGCCAACCTTCAATAAATTTACCACCTCTACTTGTTATATGTGAAGTCATGACTCCCCATGGGATAATCATATGAAACATATATAATTTCAGATTTATGATATTCAAATCATTCAACTATTTACTCATAGGATATAAGTGAAGCACATGAGTAAATGACAAACTACTCCAAAAAGATAAAAGTGAAGAACAATGAGTAGTCGAATAATTATGCAGCTATGTGGAGACTCTCTAACATTTAATAATTTCATATGTTGGTATTTTATTCAAACATCAAGCAAAACAAAAGAAAATAGAATGACTCTCCAAGCAAAACACATATCATGTGGTGAATAAAATATAGCTCCATGTAAAGTTACCGATGAACGAAGACGAAAGAGGGGATGCCTTCCGGGGCATCCCCAAGCTTAGGCTCTTGGTTGTCCTTGAATATTACCTTGGGGTTCCTTGGGAAGCCCCAAGCTTAGGCTCTTTCCATTCCTTATTCCATAGTCCATCGAATCTTTACCCAAAACTTGAAAACTTCACAACACAAAACTTAACAGAAAACTCGTAAGCTCCGTTAGTATAAGAAAACAAACCACCACTTCAAGGTACTGTAATGAACTCATTATTTATTTATATTGGTGTTAAACCTACTGTATTTCAACTTTTCTATGGTTCATAAACTCCATTATTAGCCATAGATTCATCAAAATAAGCAAACAACACACGAAAAACAGAATCTGTCAAAAACAGAACAGTCTGTAGTAATCTGTAGGTTTCGAATACTTGTGGAACCACAACAATTCTAAAATGAATAACTGGACGTGAGGAATTTATCTATTAATCATCTTCAAAAAGAATTAACTAAATATCACTCTCCAATAAAAAATGGCAGCTAATCTCGTGAGCGCTAAAGTTTCTGTTTTTTTACCGCAAGATCGCAAAGACTTTCCCCAAGTCTTCCCAAAGGTTCTACTTGGCAAAAACACTAATTAAAACATAAAACCACATCTAACCAGAGGCTAGGTAGATTATTTTTTACTAAACAGGAACAACAAGCAAGGAGCAAAAATAAAATTGGGTTGCCTCCCAACAATCACTAACGTTTAACGCCCCTAGCTAGGCATGATGATTTCAATGATGCTCACATAAAAGATAAGAATTGAAAGATAAAGAGAGCATCATGAAGAATATGACTAGCACATTTAATTCTAACCCACTTCCTATGCATAGGGATTTTGTGAGCAAACAACTTATGGGAACAATAATCAACTAGCATAGGAAGGCAAAACAAGCATAACTTTAAAACTTTAAGCACACAGAGATGAAACTTGATATTATTGCAATTCCTACAAGCATATATTCCTACCTCATAATAATTTTCAGTAGAATCATGAATGAATTCAACAATATAACCATCACATAAAGCATTATTTTCATGATCTACAAGCATAGAAATTTTATTACTCTCCACATAAGCAAAATTCTTCTCTTTCAGAATAGTGGGAGTATCATAAAAGACTCGAATAATATAAATTGTTTCCACATTAAAAGAGTAATGTTCAGAAAAAGGGTACTCATAATCATGACAAGTTTTATAAATATAATCATCACTACTTTTTATAGTATAAGTGTCATCACAATAATCATCATAAGTAGCAACTTTGTTCTCATCATAATCAATTGAAACCTCTTCCAAGATAGTGGAATCATTACTAAATAAAGTCATGACCTCTCCAAATCCACTTTCATAATTATCACAATAAGATTCAACATCCTTCAAAATAGTGGGATTACTACTTCCTAGAGTTGACACTCTTCCAAACCCACTTTCATTAATATAATCATCATAAGTAGGAGGCATGCTATCATAACAAATTTGCATATCAAAACTTGGGAGGCTTAAAATATCATCTTCATTAAACATAGCATCCCTAAGCTTGGGAAAACATTAATTGCAGCAAATATATTCTCAAACTTGTCATTCTCATGAAACACCCCAAGCTTGGGCCTTTTCATGTCGTAAGCATAATCACTCTCATCATTAACAGTATGGATAGCACCAATAGTATAGCAATTATCATCATGACAATGAGTAATAGGAGCAACATCATTTGGAAGGGTTACCTTTCTACCTTTGCTTCTCTGTCTTTTCTTTTTCTTCTTCACACCATGTGTGGGTTTAACCCTATTTTTTGAGCTCCTTATTGATAAGATTGGTTGGATAGAAGGCTCCTCCTTGTTATCTGATTCATCATAAGAAATAATTGGAGGATATTGGTAAGTCTCTTCCCTTTCATTAGTATTCTCTTCATCTTCTATTTGTTTTATTGTCTCTATGTAATTGGAAATAAAAGGATTTTCAATGCAATTCACCGCACAATACATAAAAATTTCTTCTAGATCAAAATCAAGAACTTAATCAAGGACAAATTCTGGAAGATCCTTAGTTATACGTTTCATTTCTTCATAACCCAAAAGCAAACTAAGTTCATTATGATATGCAAGGAAAATCAAGTCATCACAATTCTTGGACACGATTTGATCATGAAACAATTTGCATTGGAGACTTAAATGACCACGTTCATAGCAAAGTTCACAAGTACGGCTAAGAAAGTTTAAATTTTCAGCACAAACATGTAGCCTTTCTTGCAACCATTTAGTTTCCAAATACTTATGCCTCCTACAAAATCTATATTCCCTATTTGGTGTGTACTTGCAAACTCTATGCACTCCACAAAAATTGACATGCTTATAAGAGATATTTTCATCATGACTGGTGCAATCATCATTAGTACTATGGATATTCAAAGAGTTCATACTGACAACACTGCAATCATGCTCATCATTCAAAGATTTAGTGCCAAGCATTCTAATGCATTCTTCCTCTAGCAATTGAGCACAATTATCTGAATCCTTATTCTCATGAAAGATATTAAAAAGATGAAGCATATGAGGCACCCTCAATTCCATTTTTTGTAGTTTTCTTTTATAAAATAAAGTAGTGATAAAACAAGAAACTAAAAGATTCGATTGCAAGATCTAAAGATATACCTTCAAGCACAAACCTCCCCGGCAACGGCGCCGGAAAAGATCTTGATGTCTACTACACAACCTTCTTCTTGTAGACGTTGTTGGGCCTCCAAGTGCAGAGGTTTGTAGGACAGTAGCAAATTTCCCTCAAGTGATTGACCTAAGGTTTATCAATCCGTGGGAGGACTAGTTCGGCGATGGTCTCTCTCAAACAACCCTGCAACCAAATATCAAAGAGACTCTTGTGTCCCCAACACACCCAATACAATGGTAAATTGTATAGCTGCACTAGTTCGGCGAAGAGATGGTGATACAAGTGCAATATGGATAGTAGATATAGGTATTTGTAATCTGAAAATATAAAAACAGCAAGGTAGCAAGCGAGAAAAGTGAGCATAAACGGTATTGCAATGTGTTGAAACAAGGCCTAGGGTTCATACTTTCACTAGTGAAAGTTCTCTCAACAATAATAACATAATTGGATCATATAACTATCCCTCAACATGCAACAAAGAGTCGCTCCAAAGTCACAAATAGCGGAGAACAAACGAAGAGATTATGGTAGGGTACGAAACCACCTCAAAATTATCCTTTCTGATCGATCTATTTAAGAGTCTGTAGTAAAATAATACGAAGCTATTCTGTCAGGACCCCGACTCAATGCCACATCGATCTAGCATGTAACACCTCATATCACTTTGCGGCCTCACGCACGGTATCCCCACGGGTGTCGCCTTACCTTTGCCCGGGACCGTTTGCGTCTTTTGGCACACGTATATGATGGTGTCACTAGCATCCATATGATAAAGAGCCCGGGCTGACATGGCTAGTCGTAAACCCAAAGTGGCACTAACTTACAGGGACAGGCATCCATGACCCAGCATCGAACGTGTCGGTCATCAGCGAGTGAATCCAGGCTGTAGCACTGGGCTAACAGGACTCTGGTGAACCGGGCTGTAGCGGGCTAGCAGGACTCCGGTATTCATCGCGTGACATTTCCCCGAAGGGACAGACACAGGATCGAAGAAGGACACATGCCGGCCAGCCAAAGTGCTCCGGAGTAGTAGCAAGCTACCAGGGCTCAGTGGAAGCACTAGGAGACATTTCCCGGTAAGAAAGACTACTAAGGATAAACAACTAGATAGTCAGATCCCACACATAGCAATACACATTACACGTACGCATAACATGCAAGTATGTGTTGTACAACATGGCATCACAGCATAACTCAACAACTCATATAGATAAAGGCTCAGAAGAGCCATCATAGCATTTATTACAAACAGGGGTCACATGACCCAACATTCAAAGCAATCAAGCAACAAACGGAAGCATTACATGTCTGAGTACAGACATCTATGAATGAAAAAGGCTGAAAGCCTGACTATCTACAACGTCCGATCAAGATCGTAGTTGAGGTACAAGCTACTCGTCGAAGTCCATGAGAACACTAGTAAGACCGAAGTCTCCGCTGCAAAAACATAAATAAAGCAACATGAGTACAAAGGTACTCAGCAAGACTTACATCAGATCCTATCATACATGCATTTGTATCAAGAGGGTAATGTGGGGTTTAGTTGCAGCAAGCCAGCTTTGACTCTGTGGCTATCCTGTTCTACGACTACCAGAAACTCTTGAGGTGATATGGCGCACACGAGTCCACTAATCACCACACAATACACTACTATGGATTCATTCCCATCTCCCTACGAGAAGGCCATCCATAGCACTCACACTTGTCTTGAGCATTTTATGGTATCCACTTCAAGTTGTCTATGTACCATGTAAGCATCCAAGAAGTCCATAACCGCGGACCCGGCTATTCGAATAGATCATGTTAACCCTGCAGGGGTGTACTTCTTCACACACTCTCTCGCCACTTACCGCCATGTACACGTCATGTATCTCGGCAACCTTCAAGCGGAAGCCTGGCGAGGGTGTCGGCCACGACCTGACTAACCACACAAGACTCTAATCCAGGTTTATCGCCTATTCGGGTTCCATCCGCAAGGAGATCCGGCCGGGGTTTCACTCACGGCCCCAAACGATGTGTGCAGGGTTCCCAAGCCCACCTCGCCGGATGGATCTACGCTTGGTACACCGTGCCACTTGTGCCTAGTCTGTCCCAAGCCCACCTGGCCAGGTGCCACTTGGTAGACTACTAACACTACCTACAAACACCAGAAACTAGTTGTGACTCCTGGACAGAGATCAAGTTGGTTAATAAGTCGAGAGAGTCAATTAAGGATCCCAATGTGTGGTAGTATCGAGTCATTGGACAACATACATAGAACTCAGTGCTTAAGGACGGTTCCAGTGAGACAACCCACCATGTACTCCTACATGGCCTCTCACCGCTACCTTTACCAAATCGTGTTCACACACTTAACTCTCAGCACCAGAACATATCGTAACACTCCAATTCATTCCCAATGAATCAGACCTGACACAACTCTAAGCAATAGCAGGCATAGCATGGTAGGAACACAACAATGGCTTCAATCAACTCCTACACATGCTAGTGGGTTTCAACTATTTACTGTGGCAATGACAGGTCATGCAGAGGAATGGGTTCAACTACCGCAGCACAAAGTAGCAGATGAATCGTTGTTGTCCTAATGCAATAACTGAGAGCAGGAGCGAGAGAGTAGGATTTATCGGAATGAACAAGGGGGTTTGCTTGCCTGGTAAATCAACAAGGGAGGCACTGCTTCACAGACAGGTACTCTGGAACGGACTCCGGAGCAGGACCTATCGAGAAGGAACAGTGTCGGCAATCAATACACAAACATATGCAACAATATGATGCATGAACATGGCATGAAGATGTGATGTTGTTTGAGCTAATGCAACTGGTATCCATTTGGTTTGAAGTCCATTTGAACCAAAGGTTCAAATGCATCTCCAAATTAAGCTCCTATATATGCGATAATGTGTTTTCACCTATACATCAAGTATAAGTTGGTTTGTCATGCATGAAACTAGTACAGATGGAAAGATTGCATTTTTCTGATAATTTTTCATATATAAATTATTTTAATCTGAGCTACGGTTGAATTGATATGAATTTTTGAAGTTTAAAACAATTTCTGAAATTTCCTGATTTAATTTAAATCCAGAAATCATATTATTGCGCCAGCATGACGTCAGCACGACGTCAGCAGTCAACTGCGGCTGACTGGGGTCAAACCTGACGTGTGGGGTCCACACGTCAGTGACAGGGGGTTAAACAGGGGTTAATTTAACTTAATTAAAAAGGTTAGTGGCGCTGGGGCCCACTGTCAGTGTCAGGGGGGTTAGTTAACGGTGATTAGCACTAAGCTAATCACCTGGCCGACGGGGCCCACGCTTCAGTGACCCTGGGGGGGTCAAACCCCAGGTCGAACAAGTCAAACCCGCTGGCGGTTAGTCGCCGGCGAGGTCCGCGGCGTACTTGTGCCCCGGGTTTCCTCTGTGGTGCTCCAAATGGCGCGCGGCTAGGTGCGTTGGAAAGCCAGCTCGATGGCGCGTCGGCCGGTGGCCGTGGCTGGGCCTGGGATGGCCGGAGTCGACGGCGGCGAGCTCGGCTGCGGCTGCCGGAGTTCGGTCGATGCGGGTTAGGCGCTGCAGGGCACTAGGGAGGCTGCGAGCAGGTCCGCGCGACTCGCCAGAGTGCACTGAGTGCAACGGCGAGCTCGGCTGCGGCCTGCAGCGGCTGTGGCCACGACGGCGAGGAGCTGCGGCGGCGATGGCTTCGGCCATGGTGGGGAACGGAGCTACGGCGCGGAGACGAGGGGGAGAAGAGAGGGGAACGGTGGCGGAGCTCACCGCGGACCTCCAGGGCTGCTCGTTGTGGCCGGAGACGCGTTGGAGACGGTGAATCGGAGTCGGCGGTCGGCAGCGTCCGAGGAGGAAGACGATGGCGACGGCGGCTCCACAGGGCGCTCCGTCTTGCGTGGCTCGACGAGGAGGTAGAGGGGGTCGCGGCGGATCTGGGGAGCGTGTCGGGGAGGCGAGGGGGAGGCTGTGGTGGCGGCTATGGCGAACGGCAGCGACCGGCGCGTTCGGACACGAGAGAGAGAGCAAGGGAGAGGAGAGGAAGAATCGGGGGAGAGTGAGAGGGTACGGGGGGGCGTGGCGACGCGCGGGATCGTCCAGAGCGACGAGGGGGGCGCCAGGCAAGCAGGGAGGCTGGTGGCGTGGCGCGGTGGCGCGCGCGCGCGCCGGGCACACTCCCCTCCCTCTGTCGAGGACGAAGACAACAGAGGAGGAGGCGGGCTGGGCCGCCTGCTGGCTGGGCCGGCCTGCTAGTCCGCTGGGCTGCACAGGAGTTAGGCGCCAGGTAGTCCAAGTAGGGTTTTCCCCTTTTTGTTTTCTTTTCTAATTTTCTGACATTTGTTTTGATTTAATTAAAATATTAAATCATTTTATTACCTTATACCAATTTTTGCAGGAGCTAGATATATTATTCCAGAGCTCCCCAACAGGTGGCATAATTTTTGGACATATATTAATATATATAACTAATATATTTCCAATGCAAATATTTATGCATTAATTCCAAATGCCCAAAATAAATACCTATGAGCTCTTAAAAATATTGGTTTGATTTTTATCTCTGTCCAATATTTTCAGAGAGCAACATGAGCATTTTCTTGGACCCTTTTGGAGAAATTTTTATTTGGGTCATTTTCAAAATGATTCTGAGGGTTCCACCAATCCTCATTTCAAATTTAAATGAAATTTAAACATGATGCACAAATGACTAGCTAGTCTAGGTCATACCAGACTAGGGATGTGACAACTCGCCCCCACTTGAAAGAATCTCGTCCCGAGATTCAGGGGTCGACGGAAAGAAAGCGGGGTACTCCAGTCGAAGACGATCTTCTCGCTCCCAAGTAGCTTCTCTCTCGGAATGATGAGACCACTGAACTTTGAGAAACTTGATGTTCTGACGTCGGGTAACACGCTCTGCTTGATCAAGAATGCGAACCGGGTACTCTCGGTATGTGAGGTTATCTGGATCAAGCGTTTCGTGGTCCACTCCGCGGATGGGATCCGAGAAGCAACGCCTGAGTTGAGAGACGTGGAAGACATCATGAACTCGAGAAAGATGTGGGGGTAGTTCCAATTGGTAGGCAACCTCTCCTCGTTTAGCGAGAATGCGAAAAGGACCAATGTAACGAGGAGCCAACTTGCCCTTGATACCGAAACGATGGGTACCCTTCAAGGAGTAACCCGAAGGTAAGCCTTGTCGCCAATTTCATAAGTCATTCCTTATGATGACGATCATACTGGCTCTTTTGACGAGACTGGGCTGTTTTCAAATTCTCACGAATGATGCGAACTTGCTCTTCTGCCTCCTGGATCATGTCCGGTCCAAAGAATTGTCTTTCACCGGTTTCTGACCAGTTCAAAGGTGTTCGACATCTTCGTCCATAGAGAACCTCAAAAGGAGCTTTCTTGAGGCTGGATTGATAG
Source organism: Triticum aestivum (assembly GCF_018294505.1). NCBI lineage: Eukaryota > Viridiplantae > Streptophyta > Magnoliopsida > Poales > Poaceae > Triticum > Triticum aestivum. Next base: position 558,163,395 of record NC_057803.1, on the reverse strand, counting down.
CTATTGTTATAAGCAAACTCGGCAAAAGGAAGACATTTCTCCCAATCCATACCGAATGAGATAACGCAAGCTCTAAGCATGTCTTCGAGAATTTGATTGACCCGTTCCACCTGACCACTCGACTGAGGGTGGAAAGCGGTACTGAAGGAAAGATGGGTTCCCATGGCAGTTTGGAAACTCTCCCAGAAATGAGAAGTGAAAAGACTGCCACGGTCTGAATTGATCTCTAGTGGAACACCATGGAGTGATACTATTCGAGAAATGTATAAGTCAGCAAGCTGACTAGCAGTGATACTCTCTCGAACAGGAAGGAAGTGAGCCACTTTGGAAAGACGATCAACGACTACGAAGATAGCGTTATTCCCTCTCTTGGTCCTGGGAAAGCCGGTGATGAAGTCCATACCAACTTTATCCCATTTCCATTCAGGAATAGCTAAAGGCTGAAGAGTGCCAGCAGGTCTTTGATGCTCTGCCTTAACACGACGACAAACGTCACATTTAGCAATGAACTCAGCGATTTCTCTCTTCATCCTAGTCCACCAGAACCTCTGGCGTAGGTCCTGATACATCTTAGAACTACCGGGATGAATCGTGAGAGGAGATTCATGCGCCTCCTTAAGAATCAATTGTCGCAGATGTTGATTCTTGGGAACCACCAAGCGATTCTCAAAGAAAACAACACCACGATCATCCATAGAGAACCATCCACCAACTCCCTTCTTAATGTTATCCTTGATTCGAGAAATACCCGTATCATATTGCTGGCTAGCTATGATCTGATCCTCAAGAGTAGGTTTTGCCACCAAGGTAGAAAGGAATCCGTGAGGAGCAATGTGAAGGTTAAGCTTACAGAATTCCTCATGGAGAAGTGGTTGGCCTTGCTGCAACATGAGATTGTTGCAATAGGATTTACGGCTTAGAGCATCAGCCATGACATTGGCTTTGCCTGGGGTGTAGGTAATCCCTAGATCATAATCTGTGATCAACTCCAACCAACGTCTTTGCCTAAGGTTCAGATCCGGTTGGGTGAAGATATACTTGAGACTCTGGTGATCGGTTTAGCTCTCGCAACGTTTACCAAGGAGGTAATGTCGCCAGGTCTTGAGTGCATAGACTACAGCTGCAAGCTCTAGATCATGTGTAGGATAATTATCCTCATGTGGATGCAACTGTCGAGATGCATAGGCAATCACATGACGATCCTGCATAAGAATGCAACCTAGTCCCTGTCGTGAGGCGTCGCAGTAGATAATAAAGTCTTTAGTGAAATCCGGTGGCACAAGTATGGGAGCAGAGGTCAGGCGCCTTTTCAGTTCCTGAAAACTGTGTTCACACTGTGGGGACCACTCAAACTTTTTATCTTTCTTGAGAAGTTCCGTGAGGGGTTTGGCTACTTTGGAGAAGTTTTCAACAAAGCGGCGACAATAGCTGGCTAGACCAAGGAAACTCCTAACTTGTTTAACGGTCTCAGGTGGAGTCCAATCGAGAACAGCCTGAACTCTCTCGGGATTGACAGCAATGCCCTTACCAGAGATTACGTGGCCTAGGTAGGTCACTTCTGGCAACCAAAATTCACACTTGGAGAACTTGGCATAAAGGCGGTGCTCTCTGAGTTTTTCTAACACAAGTCTAAGATGTTCGGCATGCTCTTCCTCGTTCTTCGAGTAAATAAGAATATCATCGAGGTAAACCACGACGAACTTATCTAAGTACTCCATGAAGATCGAGTTCATCAAGCGGGAGAATGTGGCTGGGGCGTTGGTTAGGCCAAAGGACATGACGGTGTACTCGTACTGGCCATAACGAGTGACAAAAGCTGTCTTGGGAATGTCCCCGTTTCTGATCTTAATTTGGTGGTATCCTAACCTCAAATCCATCTTGGAGAAGACTGAGGATCCAGCGAGCTGATCATACAGGTCGTTGATCCTGGGGAGCGGATACTTGTTCTTTATCGTGACCAAATTAACGGGACGATAATCTACAACCATCCAGTCCATACCATCCTTCTTCTTGACGAAGAGGACGGGGCAAGCCCAAGGAGAAGAACTAGGACGGATGAAACCCTTTTGCAAGGACTCATCAAGTTGTTTCTTAAGCTCGGCTAGTTCTAAGGGTGCCATCTTGTAGGGTCTCCTAGAGATTGGAGCAGTTCCTGGGATAAGATCTATCACGAACTCTACATCTCTGTCAGGCGGAACACCTGGCAGTTCCTCTGTAAAGACATCTGGAAAGTCACGGACTACCGGGATATCTTCAAGGTCTGGAAGAGGGCTGGCATTAAGAGAATAGAGCTGATGCTTTGCAACTCTAGTGGAGACAGTGACTACCTTGCCAGATGGGTGTGTGAGCTGAACAGACCTGGTGAAACAATCAATCTTGGCATGATGAGCTGTCATCCAGTCCATACCCAAGATGATGTTAATATCCGAAGACTTGAGAGATATCAAGGAAGCAAGGAATACAAGTCCGTCAACAAGGATTTCATTGCCATAACTTATCCTAGAAGTTTGCCATTTGGATCCAGGAGTTTGAATAAGTAGTGGGGAGGGCATATCACAAAATGACATGTCGTGCAAGCGGGCATAGCTTTCAGAAATGAAGGAATGAGACGCTCCAGTATCGAACAAAACCGATGCCGGATGACAGTTGACAAGGAGTGTACCAAGAACGACATCTGGATCATCATGAGCGGCTTTAGCTGAGACGTGATGCACACGTCCATGTTCAGTGGGAGCTGACTTGGCACTGATCATCTTGCGTGATGGCTTACCATGGCCAATAGACTTCTCGGGCTGGGGTGGAGCAACTCTGGTCTGAGTGCAAATACGGGCAATGTGGCCTGGCTCTCCGCACTTGTAACAAATCTTGGAGGTAGGATGTGGACCTGCATTGGAAGGCAGTCCACCAATAGACCTGGGTGGAGCATACTGCTGAAATGGATGAGGTGCCACATAAGATGGCCTCAGTACATGTTCGGAAGGAAGAGCGGAGTTCGGAACCCAAATCCGGCGCTTCTGAGAGCTAGAACCGGAGGAAGATCCCAAATCACGAGTGTGCTTACGAGACTCCTCGTAAGTGAGCTGAGCTGTCTCTGCATTAATGGCCTTGTTCACAAGAGCTTGGAATGTATCACAATGATGCAGGTGGAGATCACGACGCAACTTGGGGTTGAGACCCTTCCGGAACCTAGCCTGCCTCTTGGCGTCCGTGGACACCTCTTCTGTGGCATAACGGGCGAGGTTCTCAAACTCTCTACTATAGGCATCAACAGCCATCTTACCCTGGGTGAAACTACAGAACTCTTCTCTCTTGCGATCGATGAGGGCTTCAGGAATGTGATGCTCGCGAAAAGCCTCAACGAAATCCCTCCAGGTGGGAGTCTGGCCAGCTGGAAGCATAGCCTCATAGTTCTGCCACCAAAGACTAGCAGGACCTTCCAGGTGATATGTGGCATAAGTGACCTTGTCATCTTCAGCTACGTTCGCGGAACGCAGCTTATGGGTGATGCTACGGAGCCAGTCATCTGCATCGAGTGGCTCAATGGAATGATGAAAGGTGGGTGGGTGCAAGCGGATAAAGTCATGAATGGTCACAGATCCTTTGAACTGATGTGCGGTGTTCTCCTCGATACGTGCCAACAAACGGTTAGACTCACGCTTGTTCCTCTCCATCTCTAACATGAACTCTATCAACGAAGGCTGGTCGGGAGGATCCTCATCCCTACCATCTCCGTGGTTCTGGCTACGAGCAACGGAACTTCGCTTAGCTAATGACATCCTGAGAAACGAACCAAGGACGGAATCAACATCAACTATGGACTGTAGAATGTAGGACAAGGATTTAGTATCTCTCGAACTCCTAGGGAAATTCCGGCAGCATAACGGCAGTAAAATGCTCAGAATGAGACAACCTACTAAAAATGGCGTGGTAACATACTCATCAACATTACTCAAGGTTCTGAGATCATACTAAACAGACTACACCGGAAATACTCAAAACTGGGGTATGACTCTGATCAACCAATCCTATGGGACTACGGAGTAGTAACACGTGATCCTGATAGACGGAAGAGAAAACCTAGTTCCTTAACCCCGTAGGAAAGATAGGATGACTCAGATCAGAAGGCCATGAGGTATAAGGAGTAAAAGGAGCCTTACGTTCCTTCCCACAATCAATTCCCTTACATAACTAAAGAATTTCTAGACTCAACTTCGACCGGTTTGGCTTGGTAATCCTACAGGCAGTCAGGCTCTGATACCAACGCTGTTAGGACCCCGACTCAATGCCACATCGATCTAGCATGTAACACCTCATATCACTTTGCGGCCTCACGCACGGATCCCCACGGGTGTCGCCTTACCTTTGCCCGGGACCGTTTGCGCCTTTTGGCACACGTATATGATGGTGTCGCTAGCATCCATATGATAAAGAGCCCGGGCTGACATGGCTAGTCGTAAACCCAAAGTGGCACTAACTTACAGGGACAGGCATCCATGACCCAGCATCGAACGTGTCGGTCATCAGCGAGTGAATCCAGGCTGTAGCACTGGGCTAACAGGACTCCGGTGAACCGGGCTGTAGCGGGCTAACAGGACTCCGGTATTCATCGCGTGACATTTCCCCGAAGGGACAGACACAGGATCGAAGAAGGACACATGCCGGCCAGCCTAAGTGTTCCGGAGCAGTAGCAAGCTACCAGGGCTCAGTGGAAGCACTAGGAGACATTTCCCGGTAAGAGAGACTACTAAGGATAAACAACTAGATAGTCAGATCCCACACATAGCAATACACATTACACGTACGCATAACATGCAAGTATGTGTTGTACAACATGGCATCACAGCATAACTCAACAACTCATATAGATAAAGGCTCAGAAGAGCCATCATAGCATTATTACAAACAGGGGTCACATGACCCAACATTCAGAGCAATCAAGCAACAAACGGAAGCATTACATGTCTGAGTACAGACATCTATAAATGAAAAAGGCTGAAAGCCTGACTATCTACAACGTCCGATCAAGATCGTAGCTGAGGTACAAGCTACTCGTCGAAGTCCATGAGAACACTAGTAAGACCGAAGTCTCCGCTGCAAAAACATAAATAAAGCAACATGAGTACAAAGGTACTCAGCAAGACTTACATCAGATCCTATCATACATGCATTTGTATCAAGAGGGTAATGTGGGGTTTAGTTGCAGCAAGCCAGCTTTGACTCTGTGGCTATCCTGTTCTACGACTACCAGAAACTCTTGAGGTGATATGGCGCACACGAGTCCACTAATCACCACACAATACACTACTATGGATTCATCCCCGTCTCCCTACGAGAAGGCCATCCATAGCACTCACACTTGTCTTGAGCATTTTATGGTATCCACTTCAAGTTGTCTATGTACCATGTAAGCATCCAAGAAGTCCATAACCGCGGACCCGGCTATTCGAATAGATCATGTTAACCCTGCAGGGGTGTACTTCTTCACACACGCTCTCGCCACTTACCGCCATGTACACGTCATGTATCTCGGCAACCTTCAAGCGAAAGCCTGGCGAGGGTGTCGGCCACGACCTGACTAACCACACAAGACTCTAATCCAGGTTTATCGCCTATTCGGGTTCCATCCGCAAGGAGATCCGGCCGGGGTTTCACTCACGGCCCCAAACGATGTGTGCAGGGTTCCCAAGCCCACCTCGCCGGATGGATCTACGCTTGGTACACCGTGCCACTTGTGCCTAGTCTGTCCCAAGCCCACCTGGCCGGGTGCCACTTGGTAGACTACTAACACTACCTACAAACACCAGAAACTAGTTGCGACTCCTGGACAGAGATCAAGTTGGTTAATAAGTCGAGAGAGTCAATTAAGGATCCCAATGTGTGGTAGTATCGAGTCATTGGACAACATACATAGAACTCAGTGCTTAAGGACGGTTCCAGTGAGACAACCCACCATGTACTCCTACATGGCCTCTCACCGCTACCTTTACCAAATCGCGTTCACACACTTAACTCTCAGCACCAGAACATATCGTAACACTCCAATTCATCCCTAATGAATCAGACTTGACACAACTCTAAGCAATAGCAGGCATAGCATGGTAGGAACACAACAATGGCTTCAATCAACTCCTACACATGCTAGTGGGTTTCAACTATTTACTGTGGCAATGACAGGTCATGCAGAGGAATGGGTTCAACTACCGCAGCACAAAGTAGCAGAAGAATCGCTGTTGTCCTAATGCAATAACTGAGAGCAGGAGCGAGAGAGTAGGATTGTATCGGAATGAACAAGGGGGTTTGCTTGCCTGGTAGATCAACAAGGGAGGCACTGCTTCATAGACAGGCACTCTGGAACGGACTCCGGAGCAGGACCTATCGAGAAGGAACAGTGTTGGCAATCAATACACAAACATATGCAACAATATGATGCATGAACATGGCATGAAGATGTGATGTTGTTTGAGCTAATGCAACTGGTATCCATTTGGTTTGAAGTCCATTTGAACCAAAGGTTCAAATGCATCTCCAAATTAAGCTCCTATATATGCCATAATGTGTTTTCACCTATACAGCAAGTATAAGTTGGTTTGTCATGCATGAAACTAGTACAGATGGAAAGACTGCATTTTTCTGATAATTTTTCATATATAAATTATTTTAATCTGAGCTACGGTTGAATTGATATGAATTTTCGAAGTTTAAAACAATTTCTGGAATTTCCTGATTTAATTTAAATCCAGAAATCATATTATTGCGCCAGCATGACGTCAGCACGACGTCAGCAGTCAACTGCAGCTGACTGCGGTCAAACCTGACGTTTGGGGTCCACACGTCAGTGACAGGGGGTTAAACAGAGGGTTAATTTAATGCTAATTAAAAGTTAGTGGCGCTGGGGCCCACTGTCAGTGTCAGGGGGGTTAGTTAACGGTGATTAGCACTAAGCTAATCACCTGGCCGACGGGGCCCACGCGTCAGTGACCCTGGGGGGGTCAAACCCCAGGTCGAACAAGTCAAACCCGCCGGCGGTTAGTCGCCGGCGAGGTCCGCGGCGTACTTGTGCCCCGGGTTTCCTCTGTGGTGCTCCAAATGGCGCGCGGCTAGGTGCGTTGGAAAGCCAGCTCGATGGCGCGTCGGCCGGTGGCCGTGGCTGGGCCTGGGATGGCCGGAGTCGACGGCGGCGAGCTCGGCTGCGGCTGCCGAAGTTCGGTCGATGCGGGTTAGGCGCTGCAGGGCACTAGGGAGGCTGCGAGCGGGTCCGCGCGACTCGCCAGAGTGCACTGAGTGCAACGGCGAGCTCGGCTGCGGCCTGCAGCGGCTGTGGCCACGACGGCGAGGAGCTGCGGCGGCGATGGCTTCAGCCATGGTGGGGAACGGAGCTACGGCGCGGAGACGAGGGGGAGAAGAGAGGGGAACGGTGGCGGAGCTCACCGCGGACCTCCAGGGCTGCTCGTTGTGGCCGGAGACGCGTTGGAGACGGCGAATCGGAGTCAGCGGTCGGCGGCGTCCGAGGAGGAAGACGATGGCGACGGCGGCTCCACAGGGCGCTCCGTCTTGCGTGGCTCGACGAGGAGGTAGAGGGGGTCGCGGCAGATCTGGGGAGTGTGTCGGGGAGGCGAGGGGGAGGCTGTGGCGGCGGCTATGGCGAACGGCGGCGACCGGCGCGTTCGGACACGAGAGAGAGAGCGCGAGGGAGAGGAGAGGAAGAATCGGGGGAGAGTGAGAGGGTACGGGGGGGCGTGGCGACGCGCGGGATCGTCCAGAGCGACGAGGTGGGCGCCAGGCAAGCAGGGAGGCTGGTGGCGTGGCGCGGTGGCGCGCGCGCGTGCCGGGCACGCTCCCCTCCCTCTGTCGAGGACGAAGACGACAGAGGAGGAGGCGGGCTGGGCCGCCTGCTGGCTGGGCCGGCCTGCTAGGCCGCTGGGCTGCACAGGAGTTAGGCGCCAGGTAGTCCAAGTAGGGTTTTCCCCTTTTTGTTTTCTTTTCTAATTTTTCTGACATTTGTTTTGATTTAATTAAAATATTAAATCATTTTATTACCTTATACCAATTTTTTGCAGGAGCTAGATATATTATTCCAGAGCTCCCCAACAGGTGGCATAATTTTTGGACATATATTAATATATATAACTAATATATTTCCAATGCAAATATTTATGCATTAATTCCAAATGCCCAAAATAAATACCTATGAGCTCTTAAAAATATTGGTTTGATTTTTATCTCTGTCCAATATTTTCAGAGAGCAACATGAGCATTTTCTTGGACCCTTTCGGAGAAATTTTTATTTGGGTCATTTTCAAAATGATTCTGAGGGTTCCACCAATCCTCATTTCAAATTTAAATGAAATTTAAACATGATGCACAAATGACTAGCTAGTCTAGGTCATACCAGACTAGGGATGTGACATATTCTTTCCATTCAATCTATCCTAGAGTTCGTACTAGAATAACACCTTAAGACACAAATCAACCAAAATCCTAATGTCACCTAGATACTCCAATGTCACCTCAAGTATCCATGGGTATGATTATACGATATGCATCACACAATCTCAGATTCATCTATTCAACCAACACAAAGAACTTCAAAGAGTGCCCCAAAGTTTCTATCGGAGAGTCAAGACATACATCAAGTGGATCGCGTGATATCCCATTGTCACCACAGATAAGCACATGCAAGACATACATCAAGTGTTCTCAAATCCTTAAAGACTCAATCCGATAAGATAACTTCAAAGGGAAAACTCAATCCATTACAAGAGAGTAGATGGGGAGAAACACCATAAGATCCAACTATAATAGCAAAGCTCACGGTACATCAAGATCATACCATCTCAAGAACATGAGAGAGAGATCAAACACATAGCTACTGGTACATACCCTCAGCCCCGAGGGTGAACTACTCCCTCCTCATCATGGAGAGCGTCGGGATGATGAAGATGGCCACCGGTGAGGGATCCCCCCCCCCTCCGGCAGGGTGCCGGAACAGGGTCCTGATTGGTTTTTGGTGGCTACGGAGGCTTCTGGCGGCGGAACTCCTGATCTATTCTGTTCACCAATGTTTTTAGGGTATATGGACATATATAGGCGAAAGAAGTCGGTCAGGGGAGCCACAAGGGGCCCACGATGGTGGGGGTGTGCCTCCCTGCCTCGTGGCTTCCTCGAATCTTCTCTACTCCAAGTCTCTCCTGGATTGCTTCCGTTCCAAAAATAGCTCTCCCGAAGGTTTCATTCCGTTTGGACTCCGTTTGATATTCCTTTTCTTTGGAACACTGAAATAGGCAAGAAAACAACAATTTGGGATGGGCCTCCTGTTAATAGGTTAGTCCAAAAATAATATATAATTGTTTAGTAAAGCTCATAAACAACCAAAATAGATAATATAATAGCATGAATACTTCATAAATTATAGATACGTTGGAGACGTATCATTGGGCTGGCTGGCGGCTCCTCCATCATTGTCGCCCGATCCGGTGTCGGAGTCAGGCTTCGGGCGGCGGAAGGTGTCGGCGTCATGGCAGGGTTTCCCTATAGCCGTCTGATGTTCCCAGATGATCATCTCTGCTTCCTATTGTGCCATGCGTAGTGTGGTCATGGCCACTGGGGACATGGGCGGAGGTCCTTGGAGGAGGCAACGTTGGCGGCAGCGATCTCGCTGAGAGATTATTCCTCGCCGTACTTGGCCATCTCCCCATCAAGGCGGCGGAGACGGCGCTTGGCTGTCTCAAATATCATCACAGAGCGGTCCAGCGTCCAGGCGTACGCTAGTTTTGGGTCTGTGGCGATGTGTGGCGGCAGGACGTAGGAGTCCGCGAACTTGGACTGGCACGTCGCGCTATGCCAGTCCCATCGGTGCTGCTCCCTGTCAGCGTTCTCCTACGCCTCATGGCGCTCCAGGACTACGAACAGCTGTCGCCGCCCTCACCGCTCCCGATGTAGCATAGAATGCGACCGCGCGCCTTTGCCGTGATCACATTGGGGCCGCGGGGGGAGTCACTGCTCCTTCACGCGGCGTCCGATTTGGACACCACACTTGCGTGGAGGGGATACCAGCTCTGGCTTCACGGGGAGGAGTGCACCCGGTGGTGGAGCCGAGCTATTAGGTGGAGCACAGAGCGACGAAGCATTAGCTCCATCTACTCATACTCCGCGTCGGTGGCGGAGTACACCTTGCCTGTCACCATTGGGCGAACCACTGCTGCTACGATGGCTGGTCCTCCTCGTCACAGGAGGAGATGACGATCTTTGCCTTTGTTGAGGAGCCGCCCTCCGATGAGGACGATGGTCCTAGAGTTCGAGGGCAGCGTCGCCATTATCCGCCGGAGCCCGTCCCAGAACAGCCATATGTCGGCACCGAGGCCCATGACTTTCCCATCGCCGAAGTTGTGGAGGTAGATGGGCGGGGAGAGGGGAGGAGGAGGAGGAAGAACGGATAGATTGTGTGTGGACGGCGCCAGAGTGCAGCTTAAATAGCCGCGTCCATGCCATGCGAAGGGCTGGTCAGCCGCTTCAATGCGGCGTAGCGGTCGAAGTTGGTTCATCGGGAAGCTTTGTCCACGTTGAAACAGCGGGTGAGGGGTTTGGGTGGGCCAGGGCGGTCAGAAGCAGGCTTGGCGTGCTTCGGATGCCCGCAAATCCCCCCACGTTTGTCTCTGGTTTGCGGGGGATAGTACGTCCGGACCACACTGCGGACCTATACATGCTCACGTCAGATGGTTTCCGCAATCCGGACGTATGCACGTGGTTTGGGGTCGACGTTGGCCCTAAAGGCGAGATTTTTCAGCGACGATGGAAGGGCCTAGTTTGGTGCAATTTGAGGTGGGATAGGGTTGTCAGGTTAGACGTAGCGGACGCGCCAGGGCGCATCCGGATGCATATCCACCCCATATTTAAGATGGATATGAGGTGATGCCGATCAGGCCGAGCATTTGAGGCCCATTTAAGGAGCCCGTCTGAATCGAGTTTTTCTGACCAGTCAGTGACTAGGCTGTCCGCTGGTCGTTTGAGGCGGGTTTGAGACGCCTGAGTACTAAGCATGACATGTGACATTTTCATGGCCTTACGGATCACAGAGTTTCATCAACCTACCTGAAAGGTTGAAACGAGCATCACCATCCTTATTTCGATGCATACTTGTTTGAAGTAAACGCACCGAAGGAGGGTCCACCAAGTCGTGAAGCGCTAAGGCGGCAGGAGGCGATCGTCTAGGCGATTGTGTTCCTACGCTAGGGTTAGGGTTTCGAAGCACTTTGGGTGGTTGGAATACGGCAAGGGTCGGGGCGGCGACGGCGTCTCCCCGGTCCAAGGCTGGTGTGCTTGCGTCTCCTCGCTCTGGAGATGTTCTCATGGCGGGGGAGGCAGGAGGGAAGGGTGCTGCCACGGCAAATAGATCTACACCGACCTCATCTGCAGCAGCGGTGGCTACGCCACCGGCGAGGAAGGATGGCGGATCTGTTAGCAGGGGGGCTGGCAAGTCCCCTGCGGAGAGCATGACGCTGGATCCGGCGGCAAGCCTTTCGGCGAGGTTAGGAGGCATGGTACTCATGGACAAGGAAGATGAGGGTTTTTTCTTTGAAGATCCAAATCCACAGGTCTGTAAAGATTACCGATTGTCTGCTGTGGGCAAGGTTTGTTCTCCCCGACCAATGAAGATGTTAGTAGTTGAGAAAACCATGCCAAGAGCTTGGGGTCTGCACCGGGAAGCAAAGTTTGCTGAGATTGGCCCAAATATTTTTGAAGTTCACTTTGGGTTAGAGGGTGATTACAGGCATGTCATCCACAATGGCCCGTGGCAATTTGATTTCAGTGTGCTGGTGATGAAAAAGTATGAAGGCAACAAGAGGTCGTCAAAGATGATCTTTGATAAAATCGATGTCTGGGTAAGGATATTGGACCTGCCGCCTAATAAGAGGACCGAAGCTTTTGGTAGAGCCTTGGGGGATTGGCTGGGAGAGACAGTAAAGGTAGATGTGGATAAAGAAGGTTTGGCTAGAGGACAGAATTTCAGAATTAGAACTAGGATCTCTGTGTTTGAACCGCTAGTCAGCGGCATCTATTTGAAGAAGAAGAAGGACGATAAGGAGAAGACATGGTTTGACTTCTACTATGAGAAGATCCCGCACTTTTGTTTTGATTGTGGAAGACTGGTTCATGTCGGAGGAGAGTGTGAGCCTCCGGTTGACTCGACGCTACAATGGGGGGCTGGCTGAGGGCTTCTCCGGGAAGGAATAATTCTGGCAAGGACTGGTCGGTGACAGGAGCGACTAGCAGCAATAATAGTTTTGGCAGCTCTCACACTGGTGAGGCTACAAGGAACAACTGTGTCCGCCCCAGAGTCCGAGATTTTCCCACTAAAAGAAACCTGGAACCTGGCTTTTCTCGAACCTCGGATGGGCGCACGGGTGAGCGTCAAGGACACAATGGGGGGAGGTCTCTAGCCCAAACAAAGCAAGAGATAAAACTGATACACCTCGGGGACGTGACCTGAGAGAGAGTCTTGACGCTCGAAGAGAAAATGAGCTTAGAAGCAAACTGATGGAGCAGCATGCAGGAAGTCAGAGGGGAGGGCGCGGGAAATGGAGTGGGCAGGGAAAGGACTAGATAAAAGAAGTGGCCCAACCCGTAACTACGAGGAGGGAGGCACTAACGGGTACCATGCAGAATCGGGTCGGGTCGACCCATTGGGGGGGCCGACATGCATGGGAACCGGGGCAGGCGCAAAGGCCACTACGTGAGAAAGGACAGGAGGGATTTTGGAGAGGGACACCGATGGGATCCATATGCATGGAGAGATGATGGAAATAGAAAGCTGAGACCAAGGGAGGTGTGGATAGCTAAGGGCGATTGATACGTCTCCAACTTATCTATAATTTTTTATTGTTCCATGCTATTATATTATCAACCTTGGATGTTTTATATGCATTTATATGCTATTTTATATGATTTTTGGGATTAACCTATTAACCTAGAGCCTAGTGCCAGTTTCTGTTTTTTTCCTTGTTTTTGAGTATCGCAGAAAAGGAAAACCAAACGGTGTCCAATTGACTTGAAATTTCACAGAGATCATTTTCGGACCAGAAGAAGCCCACGGAGTACCGGAGATGGGCCAGAATAGTCCCGTGGCCACCACGAGGGTGGGGGCATGCCCTACCCCCTGGGCGCGCCCCCTACCTCATGGCCGCCTCGGGGACCCCCCCTGACTTGTTCCCGACTCCAACACCTCTTATATAACCCCAAACTTCCAGGAAGAAACCTAGATCGGGAGTTCCACCGCTGCAAGCCTCTGTAGCCACCAAAAACCAATCTAGACCCGTTCCGGCACCCTGCTGGAGGGGGGAGTCCCTCTCCGGTGGCCATCTTCATCATACCGGCGCTCTCCATGACGAGGAGGGAGCAGTTCACCCTCGGGACTGAGGGTATGTACCAGTAGCTATGTGTTTGATCTCTCTCTCTCTCTCGTGTTCTTGATTTGGAACGATCTTGATGTATCGCGAGCTTTGCTATTGTAGTTGGTTCTTATGATGTTTCTCCCCCTCTACTCTCTTGTAATGGATTGAGTTTTCCTTTTGAAGTTATCTTATCGGATTGAGTCTTTAAGGATTTGAGAACACTTGATGTATGTCTTGCATGTGCTTATCTATGGTGACAGTGAGATATCATGTGATCCACTTGATGTATGTTCTGGTGATCAACTTGCAAGTTCCGTGACCTTGTGAACTTCTGCATAGGGGTTGGCACAGGTTTTCATCTTGACTCTCCGGTAGAAACTTTGGGGCACTCTTTGAAGTTCTTTGTGTTGGTTGAATTGATGAATGTGAGATTGTGTGATGCATATCGTATAATCATACCCACGAATACTTGAGGTGACATTGGAGTATCTAGGTGACATTAGGGTTTTGGTTGATTTGTGTCTTAAGGTGTTATTCTAGTACGAACTCTAGGATAGATTGAACGGAAAGAATAGCTTCGTGTTATTTTACTACGGACTCTTGAATAGATCGATCAGAAAGAATAACTTTGAGGTGGTTTCGTACCCTACAATAATCTCTTCGTCTGTTCTCCGCTATTAGTGACTTTGGAGTGACTCTTTATTGCATGTTGAGGGATAGTTATATGATCCAATTATGTTATTATTGTTGAGAGAACTTGCACTAGTGAAAGTATGAACCCTAGGCCTTGTTTCAATGCATTGCAATATCGTTTACGCTCACTTTTACCACTTGCTACCTTGTTGTTTTTCTGTTTTCAGATTACAAAAACCTTTATCTACCATCCATATTGCACTTGTATCACCATCTCTTCACCGAACTAGTGCACCTATACAATTTACAATTGTATTGGGTGTGTTGGGGTGATACGTCTCCGCTGTATCTACTTTTCCAAACACGTTTGCCCTTGTTTTGGACTCTAACTTGCATGAATTGAATGTAACTAACCCGGACGGATGCTGTTTTCAGCAGAATTGCTATGGTGTTATTTATGTGCAAAAACAAAAGTTCTCAGAATGACCTGAAACTTCACGGAACATCTATTCAGAAATAATAAAAAATCCTTGCAAAAGATGAAGACCAGGGGGCCACCACCTGTCCACGAGGGTGGGGGCGTGCCTACCCCCCTAGGGCATGCCCCCCTACCTCGTGGGCCCCCTGGGGCTCCTACGACCTCAACTCCAACTCTATATATTTGGTTTCGGGGAGAAAAAATCAGAGAGAAGAATTCATCGCGTTTTACGATACGGAGCCACCGCCAAGCCCTAAAACCTCTCGGGAGGGCTGATCTGGAGACCGTTCGGGGCTCCGAAGAGGGGAATCCGTCGCCATCGTCATCATCAACCATCCTCCATCACCAATTTCATGATGCTCACCGCCGTGTGTGAGTAATTCCATCATAGGCTTGCTGGACGGTGATGGGTTGGATGAGATCTATCATGCAATCGAGTTAATTTTGTTAGGGTTTGATCCCTAGTATCCACTATGTTCTGAAATTGATGTTGCTATGACTTTGCTATGCTTAATGCTTGTCACTAGGGCCCGAGTGCCATGATTTCAGATCTGAACCTATTATGTTTTCATCAATATATGAGAGTTCTTGATCCTATCTTGCAAGTATATAGTCACCTATTATGTGTTATGATCCGTTAACCCCAAAGTGACAATAATCGGGATACTTACCGGTGATGACCATAGTTTGAGGAGTTCATGTATTCACTATGTGCTAATGCTTTGTTCCGGTACTCTATTAAAAGGAGGCCTTAATATCCCTTAGTTTCCATTAGGACCCCGCTGCCACGGGAGGGTAGGACAAAAGATGTCATGCAAGTTCTTTTCCATAAGCACATATGACTATATTCGGAATACATGCCTACATTATGTTGATGAATTGGAGCTAGTTCCATGTCACCCTATGTTATGATTGTTACATGATGAACCACATCCGGCATAATTCTCCATCACTGATCCATTGCCTACGAGCTTTCCATATATTGTTCTTCGCTTATTTACTTTTCCGTTGCTATTGCTATCATCACTACAAAATACCAAAAACATTACTTTTGCTATCATTACCTTTTGCTACCGTTACCACTACTATCATATTACTTTGCTACTAAACACTTTGATGCAGATATTAAGTTTTCCAGGTGTGGTTGAATTGACAACTCAGTTGCTAATACTTGAGAATATTCTTTGGCTCCCCTTGTGTCGAATCAATAAATTTGGGTTGAATACTCTACCCTCGAAAACTGTTGCGATCCCCTAGACTTGCGGGTTATCAAGACTATTTTCTGGCACCGTTGTCAGGGAGCATAGCTTTATTCTTTGAGTCACTTGGGATTTATATCTGCTTATCATTATGAAGAACTTGAGAGATCCAAAAACCAAGATTTATCCCTCAACTACGAGGGGAGGTAAGGAACTGCCATCTAGCTCTGCACTTGATTCACCTTCTTTTTTGAGTAAGCTTGCGACACCTAAACCTGCTTCTGCTATTCGTTCTGATATGTCACATGTTATTGATGATGCCACTTCTGCTATGCATGATACTTATGATGAAACTACTTCTATGCTTGATACTACTGTGCCACTTGGTGAATTTCTTGATGAACAACTTGCTAGGGTTAGAGAAAATGAAAATATTGAATCTAATAATATTGATGAAAGTGATGATGAAGACTTGCCCGTTATTCCTAAGGGTTATGTTTTTGATAAAGAAGCTTCTTTAGCTATTTTAGCTTGCAAAGATAGTTATGAACTTAAGAGGTTATTAGCTAAATGGAATAAGCAATCTCTAAATGCTAGGATGAAACCTGACCCTACTTTTGCTACTTCACCTATCTTTGTTACTGATAAGGATTATGAATTCTCTATTGATCCTGATATAATTACTTTGGTTGAATCTAATCCTTTTCATGGCTATGAATCTGAAACTGTTGTGGCACATCTTACTAACTTAAATGATATAGCCACCCTGTTCACTAATGATGAGAGAACTTGTTACTTTTATATCCTTAAAATATTTCCTTTCTCATTAAAGGGTGATGCTAAGATATGGTTTAATTCTCTTGATCCTGGTTGTGTGCGTAGTCCCCAGGATATGATTTATTACTTCTCTGCTAAATATTTCCCTGCTCATAAGAAACAAGCTGCTCTAAGGGATATATATAATTTTGTGCAAATTGAAGAAGAGAGTCTCCCACAAGCTTGGGGGAGGCTTCTCCAATTACTTAATGCTTTGCCTGATAATCCTCTTAAGAAAAGTGAAATACTAGATATCTTTTTATAATGGACTAACCGATGCCTCCAGAGATTACCTGGATAGTTGTGCTGGTTCTGTTTTCAGGGAAAGAATGTCGGATGAAGCTGAAATTCTATTGAATAATATGTTGACAAATGAAAATAATTGGACACTTCCTGAACCAACTCCTGAGCCTATTCCTAAACTAACTCCGAAGAAGAGAGGTGTTCTATTTCTCAGTCCTGAAGATATGCAAGAGGCAAAGAAATCTATGAAAGAAAAAGGTATTAAAGCTGAAGATGTTAAGAATTTACCTTCTATTGAAGAAATACATGGTCTTAATTTACCGCTTCTTGAAGAAACATATGATCTTAATCCTTCACCCTATTGAAGAAACTCATGGTCTTGATAACCCGACACAGGTAGTAAAGGTAAATTCTCTATATAGATATGATAAAGCTGAAATCCCATTTACTAAATTTGCTAGCCCATGCTTAGATGAGTTTGATAAATTTATGGCTAAGCAAGAAGATTTTAATGCTTATTTTGGTAGACAATTGAAATACAATTCAGATATGCTTGAACACTTGGGTAATTATATGGCTAATGTCAAAGGTGAACTTAAACTTATTAGTAAACATGCTTCTATGGTTACCACTCAAGTAGAACAAGTACTTAAAGCTCAGAATGATTTGCTCAATGAATTGAATAGTAAGAAAATGATAATGTTGTTGGAGTTATGACTAGAGGTGGTAGAATGACTCAGGAACCTTTGTATCCTGAAGGTCACCCTAAGAGAATTGAGCAAGATTCTCAGAGAAATAATATAGATGCACCTAGTCCTTCTAAAAGGAAGAAAAAGAAAAATGATAGGACTTTGCATGCTTCTAGTGAACCTATTACTGAAACACCTGAGATTCCAAATGATATTTCTATCTCTGATGCTGAAACACAATATGTTGATGAACCTGAAACTAGTGATAATGTTAATGATAATGTTCATGATGATGCTCAACCTAGTAATGATAATGATATAGAAATTGAACCTGTTGTTGATCTTGATAACCCACAATCAAAGAAACAACATTATGATAAGAAAGACTTTGTTGCTAGGAAACATGGTAAAGAAAGAGAACCATGGATTCAGAAACCCATGCCTTTTCCTCCCAAACCATCCAAGAAAAGGATGATGAGGATTTTGAGCGCTTTGCTTAAATGATTAGACCTATCTTTTTGCGTATGCGATTAACTGATATGCTCAAAATGAATCCTTATGCTAAGTATATGAAAGATATTGTTACAAATAAAAGAAAGATACCGGAAGCTGAAATTTCCACCATGCTTGCTAATTATACTTTTAAAGGTGGAATACCTAAGAAACTAGGAGATCCCGGTGTACCAACTATACCATGCTCCATTAAAAGAAACTATGTTTAAACTGCTTTATGTGATCTTGGAGCCGGTGTTAGTGTTATGCCTCTCTCTTTATATCGTAGACTCGATTTGAATAAGTTGACACCTACTGAAATATCTTTGCAAATGGCTGATAAATCAACTGCTATACCTGTCGGTATTTGTGAGGATGTGCCTATTGTAGTTGCAAACGTTACTATTTTAACGGACTTTGTTATTCTTGATATTCCCGAGGACGATAGTATGTCTATTATTCTTGGAAGACCTTTTTTGAACACTGCAGGGGCTGTTATTGATTGCACTAAAGGCAATGTCACTTTTCATGTTAATGGTAATGAGCATACGGTACACTTTCCGAGGAAACAACCTCAAGTTCATAGTATCAACTCTATTGGAAAAATTCCATCGATTATATTTGGAGGTTTTGAATTTCCTCTTCCTACTGTCAAGAAGAAATATGACATTCTTGTTAATGGGGATGTGCATATCCCCGTTGAGGTAACATAGTGTTATTCGAAATTTCTCTGGTTCCATGTTATTCAGAATGAGTTCGTTTAAAAGACTTGATCAACCTTGTTAGTGGATTCCTTTTGATGAGCATGAGATGGATGAAAC
Organism: Triticum aestivum; assembly: GCF_018294505.1. NCBI lineage: Eukaryota > Viridiplantae > Streptophyta > Magnoliopsida > Poales > Poaceae > Triticum > Triticum aestivum. Next base: position 558,144,636 of record NC_057803.1, on the reverse strand, counting down.
TAGAAGGCACAACCTTCTGTACCCTCCTCTTACTTTGTGTTATTTATATTAAATAAAATAAAAATAGTATTTTTCTGTCTGTTATCTGATTTATTCGTGCAATATAAAAATACCCCGAAAATAAAAGTTCTCCAAATACCCTAAAATTTAAATATGATTTTTTCTAGAATATTTGAGAATATTTGGCACTGAGAACACAGCAGGAGGAGCTGGCACCTGGCCACGAGGGTCAGGGGCGCGCCCTACCCCCCTGGCCGCACCCCCCTGCCTCGTGGGCCCACGGTGGCCCTCCTCCACTTATCCTTGCACCCACACACTCCTTCTTCCTCCCACAAACACGAATATCCAGCTCAAACCCGAGTCCAAGCTCATTTTGCTGCCATTTTCGATCTCCTTGCTCAAAGCACCTCTCACAAAACTGCTTGGGGAGATTGTTCCTTGGTATGTGACTCCTCCATTGGTCCAATTAGTTTTTGTTCTAGTGCTTTATTCATTGCAAATTTGTGCTGCCTAGGTGACCATGTTCTTGAGCTTGCATGTCAAATTTATATGGTTCCAAGTAGCTTTGATGCATGATATAGGCTCTAGGCACTTGTAGGAGTAGTTGCTATCAATTTTGCTGAGTTTGGTTCACTTTCGTTTTGAAGTTACTAAGAATTTCAGAATTTTTCAGAGGAATAAATATGTTTAGGAAAATGTACCAAGGGGGCTCTTCAAGGAAACAAGAGCCCAGGATTGCAATGCGTGATGCTGATGATGAGCCACCAAGAAACGCTCCAGTGCATCCTTGTGAATGGCCTTCGGAAAACTTTATGGATCGAGCGGGAATTAAGGAAGAATTTAATGCATATTTGCGTAACGCTGATCTTGTGAGCTTCGAGGAAGAAAAGTGCCGCTAGTACCACTATCTCACCAGTACCTTTGTGAGGAGGTTTGAATTTTCATCTTCACGTAATTCTCCAACTGTCATGTTTGATCTCTATGAAAAATCTTATACTATGGACTTAGAGGATTTTACCACTGCCTGCAAACGTCCACAATGGGTAGTGCTAGTGAACCCCGCAAATCTGAATTTAGAGATTTTATTGCTAGCATAACTGTGGGGGAATCTAGAGATATAACACAAGCTACCATAGGGAGCATTCACTTTCCTGCTATACATTATTTTGCTCTCTTCATAGGTAGGTGCATAAATGGTAAAGATGAAGCAGGTCATATGTGTGTCCCTGACCTCAGTATTCTTAGGAGTGCTGTGTTAGGGGACAAATCCTATAATTTGGGAGCCATAGTTGCACGTAGGTTGCATAATAATAGATTTAATGGGGATTTCTTCGGTGGAATTTATGCAACCCGCTTAGCTGATTTTCTCGGTGTAACCATACGTGAGGATGATATTGAATTGCCTTCCGCTTACCTAGATTTTAATGCTATGGTTCACCACCAGTTTGTTGAGAGGAGTGAATCACCTCTCCAGTATCGACTAATCTTTGACAGACGGTGTGCTGTCCGTATTACTCTCCCTGCTCCTGCCTTCTTTGATTATCAGGCAAAAGGAAGATATGTTATTACCAGAGAGGAGGCATATGGGTACGAGAGGAGGGTGGAAGCCGCTCGTCACAACGCTGCAACTCAGGAGGCGATAGCCGCTGCATCTCAGTACGACCCCAACTATTACTATGGATATCCGCCAGGCCAACTGTGGCCATAGACCAACTTAGGCCAAAAGCCTAAGCTTGGGGGAGTACGTATTTCCCACCGACATTACATTCATGTTCACACACTCATTGCTAGATGTCGGTGCTCATACTTTTTCATTGTATCATCCATGCTAGTTTATTTCCCTTTTTATGCTTTCTTCTTGTGTGCTTAATAAAACCTTAAGAAAAACCAAAAAAATTAGTTATAGTTTTTAATTAGTTTACTTTCCACGCCTGTAGTAGTAATTAAAAAGAAAACCCAAAAAGATTTCCTATTCTTCTTTTGCTTGTTGGGAGCTTTCCCATGTAAATAGTTTTATTTCTTTTCTTTTCTTTGGGGGTCGATAGGAGAAGACCATAATTAAATTGTTGAAGTAGCTCTTATATGCATTATTGTTGATCTGACATAAGAGCCCATATTTCCTTGTCTTCTCCTGTTTATTGTATGCTTGCAGATTTCAGCTTAGTCCAATGCACGTGCACTATTATTATTATTCACATCGTTCAGTCATGCAAGTGAAAGGCAATTATGACGATATATGATGGACTGATTGAGATGAGAAAAGCCGGTATGAACTCGACCTCTTTTGTTTTTTTAAATATGATTAGTTCATCGTTCCTGATTCAGCCTATTATGAATAAACATGTTTGCAATGACAACTAGAGATCATAGTTTTTTGTGCCATGCTTGATTAGTTAGGAGCTTATAATGGTTAAACTTGCGTGCCAACATGCTATTAAAATGGTTGTGATGTGGTATGATAGGGTGGTATCCTCCTCTGAATGATTTAAGTGACTTGACTTGGCGCATGTTCATGCATGTAGTTGAAACAAAATCAACATAGCCTTCACGATATTTATGTTCATGGTGGATTATATCCTACTCATGCTTGCATTTGGTGTTGATTAATTTTAATGCATATTCAAGACCGTTGTCGCTCTCTAGTTGGTCGCTTCCTAGTCTTTTGCTAGCCTTCACCTGTACTAAGCGGGAATACTGCTTGTGCATCCAACTCCATAAACCCCAAAGTTATTCCATATGAGTCCACCATACCTACCTATATACGGTATCTACCTGCCGTTCCAAGTAAATTTGTATGTGCCAAACTCTAAACCTTCAAATAAATATCATGTTTTGTATGCTCGAATAGCTCATGTATCAACTAGGGTTGTCCGTATCTTCCATGTTAGGCGGGTTATTCTCAAGAGGAGTGGACTCCGCTCCTCACTCACGAGAAAGTGGCTGGTCACTGGGATGCCCAGCCCCATGCTTTATGCAAATCAAATCAAAACAATTGCAAACAAAACTCCCCATGGGACTCTTGTTAGTTGGAGGCACTCGTTGTTTCGAGCAAGCCATGGATTGATGCTTGTTGGTGGAGGGGGAGTATAAACTTTACCATTCTGTTTGGGAACCGCCTATAATGTGTGTAGCATGGAAGATATTGCCATCTCTTGGTTGTTATGTTGACAATGAAAGTATACCACTCAAAATATTATTCATCTCTATTTCAAAACCGAGCTCTGGCACCTCTGCAAATCCTTGTTTCCCTCTGCGAAGGGCCTATCTATTTACTTTCATGCTGAGTCATCATCTTCTTATTAAAAAGCACCAGTTGGAGAGCACCGCTGTCATTTGAATTCATTACTGTTAGTTTACATTGAGTGTGACTTGACTGGATCTCTTTTACCATGAATTACAATGTCTAGTCAGTCCTTGATCTTTAAAGGTGCTCTGCATTTATGTTTTGCGGTCTCAGAAAGGGCTAGCGAGATACCATCTTGTTATATCATATTATGATTGTTTTGAGAAAGTGTTGTACATCTGAGATTTATTATTATTGCTCACTAGTTGAATATACCATTGATATGAGTAAACTTGAGACCTATGCGTTATTGTGAATATGGTTAGTTCATAATCTTTGCTGAAAACTTGAATGTTGGCTTTACATATTTACAACACTGAGAGCAAATAGAGTTTGAACAAGTTTTTCTTTATCACTTTTAGTTTATCAACTGAATTGCTTGAGGACAAGTGCTACGTCTTGAGCTTGCGTTGGTTTTCCCCGAAGAGGAAGGGATGATGCAGCAGAGTAGCGTAAGTATTTCCCTCAGTTTTTGAGAACCAAGGTATCAATCTAGTAGGAGCCCACGCTCAAGTCCCTCGTACCTGCACAAATCGATAGCTGCTCGCAACCAACGCGATTAGGGGTTGTCAATCCCTTCACGGTCACTTATGAGAGTGAGATCTGATAGATATAATATTTTTGGTATTTTTGGTATAAAGATGCAAAGTAAAAAGTAAAAGCAAAGTAAAAAAGCAAAGCAAGATTAAAGTGATGGAGATTGATATGATGAGAATAGACCTGGGGGCCATAGGTTTCACTAGTGGCTTCTCTCAAGAGCATAAGTACTCTACGGTGGGTGAACAAATTACTATTGAGCAATTGACAGAATTGGGCATAGTTATGAGAATATCTAGGCTTGATCATGTATATAGGCATCACATCCGTGACAAGTAGATCGAAACGATTCTGCATCTACTACTATTACTCCACTCATCGACCGCTATCCAGCATGCATCTAGAGTATTAAGTTAAAAACAGAGTAACGCCTTAAGCAAGATGACATGATGTAGAGAGATAAATTCATGCAATATGAAATAAACCCCATCTTGTTATCCTCGATGGCAACAATACAATACGTGCCTTGCTGCCCCTTCTATCACTGGGTAAGGACACCGCAAGATCGAACCCAAAGCTAAGCACTTCTCCCATGGCAAGAACTACCAATCTAGTTGGCCAAACCAAACGGATAATTCGAAGAGACTTGCAAAGATAACCAATCATACATAATAGAATTCAGAGAAGATTCAAATATTATTCATAGATAGACTTGATCATAAACCCACAATTCATCGGTCTCAACAAACACACCGCAAAAAGAAGATTACATGGAATAGATCTCCACAAGAGAGGGGGAGAACTTTGTATTGAGACTCAAAGAGAGAGAGAAGAAGCCATCTAGCTACTAACTATGGACCCGAAGGTCTGAGGTAAACTACTCACACTTCATCGGAGGGGCTAGGATCATGTAGAAGCCCTCCGTGATGACGGCCTTCTTCCGGCGGAGCTCCGGAACAGGCCCCAAGATGGGATCTCGTGGATACAGAAAGTTGCGGTGGTGGAATTAGGTTTTTGGCTCCTGTTCTGATCGTTTGGGGGTACGTGTGTATATATAGGAGGAAGAAGTACGCTGAAGGAGCAACGAGGGGCCCACTAGGCAGGGGGCGCGCCCTGGGGGGCGCGCCCCCTACCCTCGTGACCGCCTCTTTTGTTCCTTGGAGCAGGGCCCAAGTCTCCTGGATCACGTTCGGTGAGAAAATCAAGTTCCCGAAGATTTTATTCCGGTTGGACTCCGTTTGATATTCCGTTTCTTCGAAACACTAAAATAGGCAAAAAAACAGCAATTCTGGGCTGGGCCTCCGGTTAATAGGTTAGTCCCAAAAATAATATAAAAGTGGAAAATAAAGCCCAATATAGTCCAAAACAGTAGATAATATAGCATGGAGCAATCAAAAATTATAGATACGTTGGACAAGTATCAGGCATCACCAAGCTTAATTCCTGCTCGTCCTCGAGTAGGTAAATGATAAAAAAAGAATTTTTGATGCGTTGTGCTACTTGGCATAATTTCAATGCAAATCTTCTTAGTTGTGGTATGAATATTCAGATTAGAAAGATTCAAGACAAAAGTTTATATTGACATAAAAAAATACTTCAAGCATACTAACAAAGCAATTATGTCTTCTCAAAATAACATGGCCAAAGAAAGTTATCCCTACAAAATCATATAGTCTGGCTATGCTCCATCTTCACCACACAAAGTATTTAAATCATGCACAACCCCGATGACAAGCCAAGCAATTGTTTCATACTCTAACTTTTTCAATCTTCACGCAATACATGAGCGTGAGCCATGGATATAGCACTATAGGTGGAATAGAATGGTGGTTGTGGAGAAGACAAGAAGGAGAAGATGGTCTCACATCAACTAGGCGTATCAACGGGCTATGGAGATGCCCATCAATAGATATCAATGTGAGTGAGTAGGGATTGCCATGCAACGGATGCACTAGAGCTATAAGTATATGAAATCTCAAAAAGAAACTAAGTGGGTGTGCATCCAAATTGCTTGCTCATGAAGACCTAGGGCAATTTTGAGGAAGCCCATCATTGGAATATACAAGCCAAGTTCTATAATGAAAAATTCCCACTAGTATATGAAAGTGATAACATGAGAGACTCTCTACTATGAAGATCATGGTGCTACTTTGAAGCACAAGTGTGGTAAAAGGATAGTAACATTGTCCCTTCTCTCTTTTTCTCTCATTTTTTATTATTTATATATTTTTTTGTTTGGGCATTTTCTCTTTTTTATGGCCTCTTTTTATTTGGGCTTCTTTGGCCTCTTTTTATTTTTCGTCCGGAGTCTCATCCCGACTTATGGGGGAATCATAGTATCCATCATTCTTTCCTCACCGGGACAATGCTCTAATAATGATGATCATCACACTTTTATTTTTCTTATAACTCAACAATTACAACTCGATACTTAGAACAAAATATGACTCTATGTGAATGCATCCGGCGGTGTACCGGGATATGCAATATGACAATGATGGAGTGTGTCATGATAAACGGAACGGTGGAAAGTTGCATGGCAATATATCTCGGAATGGCTATGGAAATGCCATAATAGGTAGGTATGGTGGCTGTTTTGAGGAAGGTATATGGTAGGTGTATGATACCGGCGAAAGGTGCGCTGTATTAGAGAGGCTAGCAAAGGTGGAAGGGTGAGAGTGCGTATAATCCATGGACTCAACATTAGTCATGAAGAACTCATATACTTATTGCAAAAATCTAGAAGTTATCAAAGCAAAGTATTACGTGCATGCTCCTAGGGGGATAGATTGGTAGGAAAAGACCATCGCTCGTCCCCGACCGCCACTCATAAGGAAGACAATCAATAAATAAATCATGCTCCGACTTCATCACATAACGGTTCACCATACGTGCATGCTACGGGAATCACAAACTTTAACACAAGTATTCTTTAAATTCACAACTACTCAACTAGCATGACTTTAATATTATCACCTCCATATCTCAAAACAATTATCATGCTTCAATCTTTTTTTAGTATTCAACACACTCAAAAGAAAGTTTCACAAATCTTGAATACCAAGCATATTGTTATTAAGCAAATTACCATGCTATTAAGAGACTCTCAAAATAATTTAAGTGAAGAATGAGAGATCAATAGTTTCTTTAAAACAAATCCACCACCATGCTCTAAAAGATCTAAGTGAAGCACATAGAGCAAAATTATCTAGCTCAAAAGATATAAGTGAAGCACATAGAGCAAAACTACTTAGCTCAAAAGATATAAGTGAAGCACATAGAGTATTCTATCAAATTTTAATTCATGTATGGCTCTCTCAAAAGGTGTGTAAAGCAAGGATGGTTGTGTCATACTAAGACACAAAGACACAAATAATACAAGACGCTCCAAGCAAAACACATATCATGTTGGTGAATAAAAATATAGCTCCAAGTAAATTACCGATGGAAGTGGACGAAAGAGGGGATGCCTTCCGGGGCATCCCCAAGCTTTGACTTTTTGGTGTCCTTGGATTATCTTGGGGGTGCCATGGGCATCCCCAATCTTAGGCTATTGCCACTCCTTATTCCATGATCCATCAAAAGAATTCACCCAAAACTTGAAAACTTCACAACACAAAACTCCAAATAGAAAACTCGTGAGCTCCGTTAGCGAAAGAAAACAAAAGACCACTTCAAGGTACTGTAATGAACTCATTCTTTATTTATATTGGTGTTAAACCTACTTTATTCCAACTTCTCTATGGATTATAAACTATTTTACTAGCCATAGATTCATCAAAATAAGCAAACAACACACGAAAAACAGAATATGTCAAAAACAGAACAGTCTGTAGTAATCTGTAGCTAGCGCAAGATCTGGGACCCCAAAAATTCTAAAATAAATTGCTGGACGTGAGTAATTTATCTATTAATCATATGAAAAATAATTAACTAAATAGACCTCTTCAAATAAAAATTACAGCATTTCTCATGAGCGCTAAAGTTTCTGTTTTTTACAGCAAGTTCAACAAGACTTTCCCCAAGTCTTTCCAACGGTTCTACTTGGCACAAACACTAATTAAACACAAAAAGCACAACCAAAACAGAGGCTAAATAATTTATTTATTACTAATCAGGAGAAAAAGGCAAGGAATAAAAATAAAATTGGGTTGCCTCCCAACAAGCGCTATCGTTTAACGCCCCTAGCTAGGCATAAAAGCGAAGATAGATCTAGGTATTGCCATCTTTGGTAGGCAATCCATAAGTGGTTCTCATGATAGTTTCATATTGTAATTTAATTTTCTTTCTAGGAAAGTGTTCCATGCCCTTTTTTAATGGAAATTGAAATCTAATATTCCCTTCCTTCATATCAATAATCGTACCAACCGTTCTAAGGAAAGGTCTACCAACAATAATAGGGCAAGAAGGATTGCAATCTATATCAAGAACAATGAAATCTACGGGCACATGATTCCTATTTGCAAAAATAAGAACATCATTAATCCTTCTCATAGGTTTCTTAATAGTGGAATCCGCAAGATGCAAGTTTAGAGAGCAATCTTCAAAATTACGGAAATCTAGCAAATCACGCAAAGTCTTGGGAATAGTAGAGACACTACCACCCAAATCACACAAAGCATAAAACTCATGATCTTTAATTTTAATTTTAATAGTTGGTTTCCACTCATCATAGAGTTTTCTAGGGATAGAAACTTTCAACTCAAGTTTTCCTTCATAAGATTGCATCAAGGCATCAACAATATGTTCGGTGAAGGCTTTATTTTGACTATAAGCATGTGGAGAATTTAGCATGGATTGCAACAAGAAAATACAATCAATTAAAGAGCAACTTTCATAATTAAATTCCTTGAAATCCACTATAGTGGGTTTAGCAATATCTAGATTTTTATTTCTTTCAATCCCACTTTCATCAATTTCATCATTAAGATCTAAATACTCCGAATTCTTAGAACGCCTTCTAGGTAAAGGAAGATCATATTCAGTTTCATCAAGATTAATATTGAAAAATAAAGATGTAATAGGAGACACATCAATAACTTTTAGATCTTCATCTTGATTTTCATAGGTATTGGAAGAACACGCTTTAATAAAGGCATCTTTGGAAGCACGCATCCTAGCGGTTCTTTCCTTGCACTCATCAATGGAAATTCTCATGGCTTTGAGAGACTCATTGATATCATGCTTAGGAGGAATAGATCTAAGCTTTAAAGAATCAACCTCAAGAGAAATTCTATCAACGTTTCTAGCCAAATCATCAACTTTAAGCAATTTCTCCTCAAGCAAAGCATTAAAATTCTTTTGTGAATTCATAAACTCTGTAACACTAGTCTCAAATATAGAGGGCATCTTATTATAATTTCCATAAGAGTTGTTGTAGGAATTCCCATAATTATTAGAAGGATTACTAGGATATGGCCTAGGATTAAAATTCCATCTATAAGCGTTGTTACCAAAATTATTCCTACCAACAAAATTCACATCCATAGATTCATTATTATTCTCAATCAAAGTAGACAAAGGCATATCATTAGGATTAGAAGAAACACTCTTAGTAGCAAATAATTTCATAGGTTCATCCGTATTTCCACTCAACACATTGATTTCTTCTATCGCATGCACTTTTTTATTAGAAGACCTTTCAGTATGCCATTGAGAATAATTAACCATAATATTATCTAGGAGTTTAGTAGCATCTCCTAAAGTGATTTCCATAAAAGTGCCTCCCGTGGCCGAATCTAAAAGATTTCTAGAAGCAAAATTCAATCCGGCATAAAAAATTTGTATAATCATCCACAAATTCAAACCATGAGTAGGGCAATTACGTATCATTAATTTCATTCTCTCCCAAGCTTGTGCAACATGTTCATGATCAAGTTGTTTAAAGTTCATAATATCGTTTCTAAGAGATATGATCTTAGCGGGAGGAAAATACTTAGAGATAAAAGCATCTTTGCACTTGTTCCATGAATCAATACTATTCTTAGGCAAAGATGAAAACCAAGCTTTAGCACGATCTCTAACGAAAAAGGAAATAGCTTCAATTTAACGACATCATTATTGACATCTTTTTTTTTGCATATCACATAAATCAACGAAGCTATTCAGATGAGTAGTGGCATCTTCACTAGGAAGGCCGGCGAATTGATCTTTCATAACAAGATTCAACAAAGCAGTATTAATTTCACAAGATTCAGCATCGGTAAGAGGAGCAATCGGAGTGCTAAGTAAATCATTATTATTGGTATTGGTGAAGTCACACAATTTGGTAGTATCTTGAGCCATTGCAACAAACAAGCAATCTAACACACGAGCAAACAAAAAGCAAACAGGCAAAAAGAGGCAAATAGAGAGGGAGGATAGAGAGAGAGAGGGTGAATAAAACGGCAAGGGTGAATTGGGGGGAGAGGAAAACGAGAGGCAAATGGCAAATAATGTAATACGAGAGATAGGGATTGTGATGGGTACTTGGTATGTTGAATTTTTGTGTAGACTCCCTGGCAATGGCGCCAGCAATCCTTCTTGCTACGTCTTGAGCTTGCGTTGGTTTTCCCCGAAGAGGAAGGGATGATGCAGTAGAGTAGCGTAAGTATTTCCCTTAGTTTTTGAGAACCAAGGTATCAATCTAGTAGGAGCCCACGCTCAAGTCCCTCGTACCTGCACAAAGCGATAGCTACTCGCAACCAACGCGATTAGGGGTTGTCAATCCCTTCAGGTCACTTACGAGAGTGAGATCTGATAGATATAATATTTTTGGTATTTTTGGTATAAAGATGCAAAGTAAAAAGTAAAAGCAAAGTAAAAAATCAAAGCAAGATTAAAGTGATGGAGATTGATATGATGAGAATAGACCCGGGGGCAATAGGTTTCACTAGTGGCTTCTCTCAAGAGCATAAGTATTCTATGGTGGGTGAACAAATTATTGTTGAGCAATTGATAGAATTGAGCATAGTTATGAGAATATCTAGGCATGATCATGTATATAGGCATCACGTCCGTGACAAGTAGATCGAAACGATTCTGCATCTACTACTATTACTCCACTCATCGACCGCATCCAGCATGCATCTAGAGTATTAAGTTAAAAATAGAGTAATGCCTTAAGCAAGATGACATGATGTAGAGAGATAAATTCATGCAATATGAAATAAACCCCATCTTGTTATCCTCGATGGCAACGATATAATACGTGCCTAGCTGCCCCTTCTGTCACTGGGTAAGGACACCGCAAGATCGAACCCAAAGCTAAGAACTTCTCCCATGGCAAGAACTACCAATCTAGTTGGCCAAACCAAACGGATAATTCGAAGAGACTTGCAAAGATAACCAATCATACATAAAAGAATTCAGAGAAGAATCAAATATTATTCATAGATAGACTTGATCATAAACCCACAATTCATCGGTCTCAACAAACACACCGCAAAAAGAAGATTACATCGAATAGATCTCCACAAGAGAGGGGGAGAACTTTGTATTGAGATTCAAAGAGAGAGAAGAAGCCATCTAGCTACTAACTATGGACCCGAAGGTCTGAGGTAAACTACTCACACTTCATCGGAGGGGCTAGGATCATGTAGAAGCCCTCCGTGATGACGGCCTTCTTCCGGCGGAGCTCCAGAATAGGCCCCAAGATGGGATCTCGTGGATACAGAAAGTTGCGGCGGTGGAATTAGGTTTTTGGCTCCTGTTCTGATCGTTTGGGGGTACGTGTGTATATATAGGAGGAAGAAGTACGCCAGAGGAGCAACAAGGGGCCCACGAGGCAGGGGGCGCGCCCCCTACCCTCGTGACCGCCTCTTTTGTTCCTTGGAGCAGGGTCCAAGTCTCCTGGATCACGTTCGGTGAGAAAATCACGTTCCCGAAGATTTTATTCCGTTTGGACTCTGTTTGATATTTCGTTTCTTCAAAACACTGAAATAGGCAAAAAAAACAACAATTCTGGGTTGGGCCTCCGGTTAATAGGTTAGTCCCAAAAATAATATAAAAGTGGAAAATAAAGCCCAATATAGTAGATAATATAGCATGGAGCAATCAAAAATTATAGATACATTGGAGACATATCAACAAGCAATGGTTTAAGCTGGGGGGAGTTGACACGTCTCCGTCGTATCTACTTTTCCAAACACTTTTGCCCTTGTTTTGGACTCTAACTTGCATGATTTGAATGGAACTAACCCAGACTGACGTTGTTTTCAGTAGAATTGCTATGGTGTTATTTATGTGCAGAAACAAAAGTTCTCGAAATGACCTGAAACTTCACGGAACATCTATTCGGAAATAATAAAAAATCCTTGCAAAAGATAAAGACCAGGGGGCCCACCACCTGTCCACGAGGGTGGGGGCACGCCTGCCCCCCTAGGGCGCGCCCCCTACCTTGTGGGCCCCCTGGAGCTCCTCCGACCTCAACTCCAACTCTATATATTTGGTTTCGGGAGAGAGAAAAAATCAGATGGAAGAATTCATCTTATTTTACGATACGGAGCCGCCGCCAAGCCCTAAAACCTCTCGGGAGGGCTGATCTGGAGGCCGTTCGGGGCTCCGGAGAGGGGAATCCGTCGCCATCATCATCATCAACCATCCTCCATCACCAATTTCATGATGCTCACCGCCGTGCGTGAGTAATTCCATCGTAGGCTTGCTGGACGGTGATGGGTTGGATGAGATCTATCATGTAATCGAGTTAGTTTTGTTAGGGTTTGATCCTTAGTATCCACTATGTTCTGAGATTGATGTTGCTATGACTTTGTTATGCTTAATGCTTGTCACTAGGGCCCGAGTGCCATGATTTCAAATATGAACCTATTATGTTTTCGTCAATATATGAGAGTTCTTGATCCTATCTTGCAAGTCTATAGTCACCTATTATGTGTTATGATCCGTTACCCCCGAAGTGACAATAATCGGGATACTTACCGGTGATGACCATAGTTTGAGGAGTTCATGTATTCACTATGTGCTAATGCTTTGTTCCGGTACTCTATTAAAAGGAGGCCTTAATGTCCCTTAGTTTCCATCAGGACCCCGCTGCCATGGGAGGGTAGGACAAAAGATGTCATGCAAGTTCTTTTCCATAAGCACCGATGACTATATTCGGAATACATGCCTACATTACATTGATGAATTGGAGCTAGTTCTGTGTCACCCTATGTTATGATTGTTACATGATGAACTGCATCCGGCATAATTCTCCATCACCGATCCATTGCCTACGAGCTTTCCATATATTGTTCTTCGCTTATTTACTTTTCCGTTGCTATTGCTATCATCACTACAAAATACCAAAAACATTACTTTTGCTATCATTACCTTTTGCTACCATTACCACTACTATCATATTACTTTGATACTAAACACTTTGCTGCAGATATTAAGTTTCCAGGTGTGGTTGAATTGACAACTCAGCTGCTAATACTTGAGAATATTCTTTGGCTCCCCTTGTGTCGAATCAATAAATTTGGGTTGAATACTCTATCCTCGAAAACTGTTGCGATCCCCTATACTTGTGGGTTATCATGGGGACACAAGAGACTCTTTGTTATTTGGTTGCAGGGTTGTTTGAGAGAGACCATCTTCATCCTACGCCTCCCACGGATTGATAAACCTTAGGTCATCCACTTGATGGAAATTTGCTACTGTCCTACAAACCTCTGCACTTGGAGGACCAACAACGTCTACAAGAAGAAGGTTGTCTGGTAGATATCAAGCTCTTTTCTGGCGCCATTGACGGGGAGGTGAGTGCTTGAAGGTTTATCTTTAGATCTTGCGATCGAATCTTTTTGTTTCTTGTTTTATCACTAGTTTAGTCTATAAAAGAAAATTACAAAAAAAATGGAATTGAGGGTACCTCATATGCTTCATCTTTTTAATATCTTTCATGAAAATAAGGATTCCGATAATTGTGCCAAAATGCTAGAAGAAGAATGCATTAAAATGTTTGGCACCAAATCTTTGAATGATTAGCATGATTGCAATGTTGTTAGTACGAACTCTTTGAATACTCATAGTACTAATGATGATTTCACTAGTCATGATGAAAATGTCTCTTATAAGCATGTCATTTTTTGTGGAGTGCATAGGGTTTGCAAGTACACACCAAACAGGGAAGATAGATTTTGCAAGAGGCATAAGTATTTAGAAACTAAATGGTTACAAGAAAGGCTAGATGTTTGTGTTGAAAATTTAAATTTCCTTAGCCATCCTTGTGAACTATGCAGTGAACGTGGTCATTTAAATATCCAATGCAAATTGTTTCATGATCGAATCATGTCCAAAAATTGTGATGACTTGATTTCCCTTGCGCATCATAATGAACTTAGTTTGCTTCTGGGTTATGAAGAAATGAAACGTATAACTAAGGATATTCCATAATTTGCCCTTGATAAAGTTCTTGATTTTGATTTACAAGAAATTTATATGTATTGTGCGGTGAATTGCATTGAAAATCCCTATATTGCCAATTACATAAAGTCAAGAAAACAATTAGAAGATGAAGAGAATACTAATGAAAGGGAAGAGATTTCCCAATATCCTCCTATTTTTTCTTATGATGAATCAGGTAACGAGGAAGAGCCTTCTATCCAACCAATCTCATTAATAAGGAGCTCCAGAAAGAGGGTTAAACCCACACATGATGCGAAGAAGCAAAAGAAAAGACGTAGAAGCAAAGGTAAAAAGGTATCCCTCCCAAATGATGTTGCTCCTATTACTCATTGTGATCATGATAATTGTTATACTATTAGTGCTATCCATACTATTAATGATGAGAGTGATTATGCTTATGATATGAAAAGGCCCAAGCTTGGGGATGCTATGTTTGATGAGAACGACATGTTTGAGAATTTATTTTCTGCAATTAATGTTTGTCCCAAGCTTGGGGATGCTATGTTTAATGAAGATGATATTTTCAGTCTCCCAAGTTTTGATGAGAAAATTTATTATGATGATAGCATGCCTCCTATTTATGATGGTTATATTGATGAAAGTGGGTTTGGAAGAGTGTCAACTGTAGGAAGTAATGATCCCACTATTTTGGAGGGTGTTGAATCTTATTGTGACAATTACGGAAGTGGATTTGGAGAGGTCATGACTTTATTTAGTAATGATTCCACTATTTTGGAAGAGGTTTCTGATAACCCACAAGTATAGGGGATCGCAACAGTTTTCGAGGGTAGAGTATTCAACCCAAATTTATTAATTCGACACAAGGGGAGCCAAAGAATATTCTCAAGTATTAGCAGCTGAGTTGTCAATTCAACCACACCTGGAAACTTAATATTTGCAGCAAAGTATTTAGTAGCAAAGTAATATGATAGTAGTGGTAAAGATGGCAAAAGTAACGGTAGCAGTTTTGGTTTTATAGTGATTGTAACAGTAGCAACGGAAAAGTAAATAAGCAAAGATCAATATATGAAAAGCTCGTAGGCAATGGATCGGTGATGGATGATTATGTCGGATGCGATTCCTCATGCAATAGTTATAACATAGGGTGACACAGAACTAGCTCCAGTTCATCAATGTAATGTAGGCATGTATTCCGAATATAGTCATACGTGCTTATGGAAAAGAACTTGCATGCCATCTTTTGTCCTACCCTCCCGTGGCAGCGGGGTCCTATTGGAAACTATGGGATAATAAGGACTCCTTTTAATAGAGTACCGGACCAAAGCATTAGCACTTAGTGAATACATGAACTCCTCAAACTACGGTCATCACCGGTAAGTATCCCGATTATTGTCACTTCAGGGTTAACGGATCATAACACATAATAGGTGACTATAGACTTGCAAGATTGGATCAAGAACTCACATATATTCATGAAAACATAATAGGTTCAGATCTGAAATCATGGCACTCGGGCCCTAGAGACAAGTATTAAGCATAGCTAAGTCATAGCAACATCAATCTCAGAACATAATGGATACTAGGGATCAAACCCTAACAAAACTAACTCGATTACATGATAAATCTCATCCAACCCATCACCGTCCAGCAAGCCTACAATGGAATTACTCACGCACGGCGGTGAGCATCATGAAATTGGTGATGGAGGAAGGTTGATGATAATGATGATGATGATGGCGACGGATTCCCCTCTCCGGGGCCTCGAACGGACTCCAGATCAGCCCTCCCAAGAGAGATTAGGGCTTGGCGACGGCTCTGTATCGTAAAACGTGATGAATCCTTCTCTCTTATTTTTTTCTCCTCGAACACGAATATATGGAGTTGGAGTTGAGGTCAGTGGAGCACCAGGGGACCCACGAGGCAGGGGGGCGTGCCCCCCACCCTCGTGGACAGGGTGTGGGCCCCTTGGCCTTGATTCTTTCACCAGTATTTTTTATATATTCCAAAAATATTCTCCGTTGATTTTCAGGTCATTCCGAGAACTTTTATTTCTGCACAAAAATAACACCATGGCAATTCTGCTGAAAACGGCGTCAGACTGGGTTAGTTCCATTCAAATCATGCAAGTTAGAGTCCAAAACAAGGGCAAAAGTGTTTGGAAAAGTAGATACGTTGGAGACCTATCAACTCCCCCAAGCTTAAACATTTGCTTGTCCTCGAGCAATTCAGTTGACAAACTGAAAGTGATAAAGAAAAACTTTTACAAACTCGGTTTGCTCTTGTTGTTGTAAATATGTAAAGCTAGCATTCAAGTTTTTAGCAAAGATTATGAACTAACCATATTCACAATAACATTTCGGTCTCATGTTTACTCATATCAATGGCATAATCAACTAGCGAGCAATAATAATAAATCTCGGATGACAACACTTTCTCAAAACAATCATAATATGATATAACAAGATGGTATCTCGCTAGCCCTTTCTGAGACCGCAAAACATAAATGCAGAGCACCCCTGAAGATCAAGGGCTGAATGGAAATTGTAATTCATGGTAAAAGAGATCTAGTCAAGTCATACTCAATGTAAACTAATAATAATACATGCAAATGACAGCGGTGCTCTTCAACTGGGGCTTTTTAATAAGAGGGTGATGACTCAACATAAAAGTAAATGGATAAGACCTTCGCAGAGGGAAGCAGGGATTTGTAGAGGTGCCAGAGCTCGATTTTGAAAACGGAGATGAATAATATTTTGAGTGGTATACTTTCATTGTCAACATAACAACCGAGAGATCTCGATATCTTCCATGCTACACACATTATAGGCGGTTCCCAAGCAGAATGGTAAAGTTTATACTCCCCCACCACCAACAAGAATCAATCCATGGCTTGCCCGAAACAACGGGTGCCTCCAACTAACAACAATCCTGGGGAGTTTTGTTTGCAATTATTTTGATTTGATTTGAGCATGGGACTGGGCATCCCGGTGACCAGCCATTTTCTCGTGAGTGAGGAGCGGAGTCCACTCCTCTTGAGAATAACCCGCCTAGCATGGAAGATACAGACAACCCTAGTTGATACATGAGCTATTCGAGCATACAAAACAGAATTTTATTTGAAGGTTTAGAGTTTGGCACATACAAATTTACTTGGAACGGCAGGTAGATACCGTATATAGGAAGGTATGGTGGACTCATATGGAATAACTTTGGGGTTTATGGAGTTGGATGCACAAGAAGTATTCCTGCTTAGTACAAGTGAAGGCTAGAAGGAGACTGGGAAGCGACCAGCTAGAGAGCGACAACAGTCATGAACATGCATTAAAATTAATCGACACTGAATGCAAGCATGAGTAGGATATAATTCACCATGAACATAAATATCGTGGAGGCTATGTTGATTTTGTTTCAACTACATGCGTGAACATGTGCCAAGTCAAGCCACTCGAATCGTTCAAAGGAGGATACCACCCTATCATACCACATCACAACCATTTTAATAGCATGTTGGCACGCAAGGTAAACCATTATAAACTCCTAGCAAATTAAGCATGGCATAAGCAACTATAATCTCTAATTGTCATTGCAAACATTTTTCATTCATAATAGGCTGAATCAGGAACGGTGAACTAATCATATTTACAAAAAAAGAGGTCGAGTTCATACCAGCTTTTCTCATCTCAATCAGTTCATCATATATCGTCATTATTGCCTTTCACTTGCACAACCGAACGGTGTGAATAATAATAATAGTCCACGTGCATTGGACTAAGCTGGAATCTGCAAGCATTCAATTCAAGGGAGAAGACAAGGCAATATGGGCTCTTTGTTAGATCAACAATAATGCATATGAGAGCCACTCAACATTTTCATCATGGTCTTCTCCTCTCAACCCCCAAAGAACAAGAAAGAAATAAAACTATTTACACGGGAAGCTCCCAACAAGCAAAAGAGGAACGAGAAATCTTTTTGGGTTTTCTTTTTAATTACTACTACTACAGGCATGGAAAGTAAACTAGCTAAAAGCTACAACTAATTTTTTTTTGTTTTTTATTAAGGTTTATCAAACACACAAGAAGAAATCTTAAAAAGAAAATAAACTAGCATGGATGATACAATGAAAAAGTATGAGCACCAACAACTGGCATGAGTGTGTGAACATGAATGTAATGTCGGTGAGGAATACGTACTCCCACAAGCTTAGGCTTTTGGCCTAAGTTGGTCTATGCCCATGGATCAAAATTGCCCTCTCCGGTGTACTGAGAAGGGTCTTCGGGGTGCCACTAGTTGGCGATCTCCTCCGGATCCCACTAATAAACAAACTGGCAGTGAGGATCAGATAGTGGCTCCGGCTCTGGAGCTGATGTCAGGCTCTGGTATGCCTGAACGGCCTCCAGCAAAACAAGGTACATGCCTGAAAATATGTTGAACAAAGAGGGAGCAGGCAGGGTAATAGTCTCAAAGTGATTCTTACCAAACATCAGTCTATAGTTAAGCATCTTCTTTTTATTCTTAACAATAAAATCATGTGCTACCATGCTCTTATAATCTAGAAAAATATGAGGCAGCAACTTTTCCTCTTTCTCATAATGCCTAACAGGTATGTTAAAGTGTGCAGCAAGGCGCGAGGCGAAGATGCCTCCTAAGACGGGACCCTTTGTACGGTTCAGATTTAACCATTTAGCAACAATAGCGCCTAAACTGAAAGTGGTATCATAAAACAAAGCATGGCGCAAAATAACAATATCAGGGGCACTAAGATTTCCACAGTTCCCACGACCAATTAAGCATCTACTAGCAAATATTGCAAAGTAACATAGAACAGGAAAATGTACGCTAGTGATTCTTGCATCAGAAACTTTCCTTGTTTCCCCTACAACAATCATATCAATAAATCTCTCCACATCATTACGATGTGGTTCCTCTATGCTGCCCTCAAAGGGTATCTTACAGACCTGGCAAAAATCATAAAGTGACATCTCCTTATGCTCATCATATAAATAAAATTCCACCGAAGGTGTTGATCTCCTAGCATGGAAATGAAATTTTTTCACAAAGATATTTGTGACTAAGAGATACTGTTCGTGCTAGTCGTGGAGGAAGTCCGTGAGGCCTGCATTCTCCGCCAAATAATAAAAATCTTCATAAATCCCGGCTTCTCTCAAGAACCCATCACAAGGCCATTCACACGGCCGAACCTCCGCGGTACGAGGGAGATTATATTATCCTTCGAGCTTCGGCTCGATGATCCCCTCAAAAATCTCTTCATCATTTCCTAAAAATTTCTGAAATTTTTAGTAACTCAAAATAAAAGTGAACCAAACTCAACAAGATTGATAGCAACTACTCCTACAAGTGCCTAGAGGCCATATCATGCATTAAAACTACTTTTGACCACATAAATTTGACATGCAAGCTCAAGAACAGGGTCACCTAAGCAGCAAAAATTTGCAATAAATAAAGCACTAGAACAAAAACTAATTGGACCATTGGAGGAGTCACATACCGAAGAACAATCCCTCAAAGCAGTTTTGTGAGAGGAGCTTTGAGCAAGGAGATCGGAAATGACAGCAAGATGAGCTAGAACTCGGGTTTGAGCTGGTGGTGATTTTTTCTGGAGCAAAATGAAGTGTGTGGGTGCAAGGATAAGTGGAGGGGACCCACATGGGGTCCACGAGACAGGGGGCGTTCCCAGGGGGTAGGGCGCACCCTCCACCCTCGTGGGCACGTGGCTGCTCCCCCTAATGTGTTCTCAGTGCCAGATATTCTCAAATATTCTAGAAAAAATCATATTAAATTTTCAGGCAATTTGAAGAACTTTTATTTTCGGGGTATTTTTTATTGCAAGGATAATTCAGAAAACAGCCAGAAAATACTATTTCGCTTTATTTAATATAAATAACAGAAAGTAAAAGGAGGGTACAGAGAGTTGTGCTTTCTAACTTCATCCATCTCATGCTCATCAAAAGGAATCCACTAACAAGGTTGATCAAGTCTTGTTAACAAACTCATTCCGAATCGCATGAAACCGGAGAATTTTCGAATAGCACTAGGTTACCTCAACGGGGATATGCATGTCCCCAACGATAAGAATATCATATTTCTTCTTGACAGTAGGAAGAGGAAATTCAAAACCTCCAATAGTAATCGTTGAAGTTTTTCCAATAGAATTGATACTGTGGGCCTGAGGTTGTTTCCTCGGAAAGTGTACCGTATGCTCATTACCGTTAACATGAAAAGTGACATTGCCTTTGTTGCAATCAATAACAGCCCCTGCAGTATTCAAAAAGGGTCTACCAAGAATAATAGACATACTATCGTCCTCGGGAATATCAAGAATAACAAAGTCCGTTAAAATAGTAACGTTTGCAACCACAACAGGCACATCCTCACAAATACCGACAGGTATAGTAGTTGATTTATCGGTCATTTGCAAAGATATTTCAGTAGGTGTCAACTTATTCAAATCAAGTCTACGATATAAAGAGAGAGGCATAACACTAACACCGGCTCCAAGATCACATAAAGCAGTTTTAACATAGTTTCTTTTAATGGAGCATGGTATAGTTGGTACTCCTGGATCTCCTAGTTTCTTTGGTATTCCACCCTTAAAAGTATAATTAGCAAGCATGGTGGAAATTTCAGCTTCCGGTATCTTTCTTTTATTAGTAACAATATCTTTCATGTACTTAGCATAAGGATTCATTTTAAGCATATCAGTCAAACGCATACGCAAAAAGATAGGTCTAATCATTTCAGCAAAGCGCTCAAAATCCTCATCATCCTTTTTCTTGGATGGTTTAGGAGGAAAAGGCATGGGTTTCTGAACCCATGGTTCTCTTTCTTTACCGTGCTTCCTAGCAACAAAGTCTCTCTTATCATAACGTTGATTCTTTGATTGTGGGTTATCAAGATCAACAACAGGTTCAATCTCTACATCATTATCATTGCTAGGGTGAACATCAACATGAACATCATCATTAACATTATCACTAGGTTTGTGTTCATTACCAGATTGTGTTTCAGCATCGGAAATAGAAATATCATTGGGATTCTCAGGTGTGTCAACAATAGGTTCACTAGAAGCATGCAAAGTCCTATCATTTTTCTTTTTCTTCTTCTTAGAAGAACTAGGTGCATCAACATTAGTTCTCTGAGAATCTTGCTCAATTCTCTTAGGGTGGCCCTCAGGATACAAAGGTTCCTGAGTCATTTTACCCCCTCTAGTCACAACTCTAATAGCATTATCATTTTTCTTATTATCTAATTTGTTGAGCAAATCATTCTGAGCTTTAAGTACTTGTTCTACTTGAGTGGTAACCATAGAAGCATGTTTACTAATAAGTTTAAGTTCACCCTTAACACTAGCCATATAATCACTCAAGTGTTCAATCATATAAGCATTTCGTTTCAATTGTCTACCAACATAAGCATTGAAGTTTTCTTGTTTAACCATAAAATTATCAAACTCATCTAAGCATTGGCTAGCAAACTTAGTGGGCAGGATTTTAGCTTTATCATATCTATAGAGATAATTTACCTTTACTACCTATGTCGGGTTATCAAGACCATGTATTTCTTCAATAGGTGGTAAATTCTTAACATCTTCAGCTTTAATACCTTTTTCTTTCATAGATTTCTTTGCCTCTTGCATATCTTCAGGATTGAGAAATAGAATACCCCTTTTCTTCGGAGTTGGCTTAGGAGTTGGTTCAGGAAGTGTCCAATTATTTTCATTAGTCAACATATTATTCAATAGCAATTCAGCTTGATCAACAGTTCTTTCCCTGAAAACACAACCAGCACAACTATCCAGGTGGTCTCTGGAAGCATCGGTTAGTCCATTATAAAAGATATCAAGTATTTCATTTTTCTTGAGAGGATGATCAGGCAAAGCATTAAGTAATCGGAGAAGCCTCCCCCAAGCTTGTGGGAGACTCTCTTCTTCAATTTGCACAAAATTATATATTTCCCTTAAAGCAGCTTGTTTCTTATGAGCGGGGAAATATTTAGCAGAGAAGTAATAAATCATATCCTGGGGACTACACACACAACCAGGATCAAGGGAATTAAACCATGTTTTAGCATCACCCTTTAATGAGAACGGAAACAACTTAAGGATAAAGTAATAGCGAGTTTTCTCATCATTAGTGAACAGGGTGGCTATATCATTTAATTTAGTAAGATGTGCCACAACAGTTTCAGATTCATAACCATAGAAAGGATCAGATTCAACCAAAGTAATTAACTCAGGATCGACAGAGAAATCATAATCCTTATCGAAATAAAGATAGGTGAAGTAGCAAAAGCAGGGTCATATTTCATTCTAGCATTCAAAGACTTTTCTTTAAGCTTAGCTAATAATTTCTTAAGATCAGATCTATCATTGCAAGCTAAGAAGTCTCTAGCAGTTTCTTCATCCATAACATAACCCTCGGGCACAACAGGCAATTCATATATAGGGGGAGAATCTTCATCATCACTTTCATCAATATTATCAGTTTCAATAATTTCATTCTCTCTAACCCTAGCAAGTTGTTCATCAAGAAATTCACCTAGTGGCACAGTATTATCAAGCATAGAAGTAGTTTCATCATAAGTATCATGCAAAGCAGAAGTGGCATCATCTATAACATGCGACATATCAGAATGAATAGCAGGAGTAGGTGTCGCAAGTTTACTCAAAACAGAAGGTGAATCAAGTGCAGGGCTGGCAGTTCCTTACCTCCCCTCGTAGTTGAGGGAAAATCTTGGTTCTTTTATCTTTCAAGTTCTTCATAGTGATCAACAGATATAAATCCCAAGTTACTCAAAGAATAGAGCTATGCTCCCCGGCAACGGCGCCAGAAAATAGTCTTGATAACCCACAAGTATAGGGGATCGCAATAGTTTTCGAGGGTAGAGTATTCAATCCAAATTTATTGATTCGACACAAGGGGAGCCAAAGAATATTCTCAAGTATTAGCAGCTGAGTTGTCAATTCAACCACACCTGGAAACTTAATATTTGCAGCAAAGTATTTAGTAGCAAAGTAATATGATAGTAGTGGTAACGATGGCAAAAGTAACAGTAGCAGTTTTGGTTTTATAGTGATTGTCACAGTAGCAACGGAAAAGTAAATAAGCAAAGATCAATATATGAAAAGCTCGTAGGCAATGGATCAGTGATGGATGATTATGTCGGATGGGATTCCTCATGCAATAGTTATAACATAGGGTGACACGGAACTAGCTCTAGTTCATCAATGTAATGTAGGCATGTATTCCGAATATAGTCATACGTGCTTATGGAAAAACCTTGCATGACATCTTTTGTCCTACCCTCCCGTGGCAGCGGGGTCCTATTGGAAACTAAGGGATATTATGGCCTCCTTTTAATAGAGTACCGGACCAGAGCATTAGCACTTAGTGAATACATGAACTCCTCAAACTACGGTCATCACTGGTAAGTATCTTGATTATTGTCACTTTGGGGTTAACAGATCATAACACATAATAGGTGACTATAGACTTGCAAGATTGGATCAAGAACTCACATATATTCATGAAAACATAATAGGTTCAGATCTGAAATCATGGCACTCGGGCCCTAGTGACAAGCATTAAGCATAGCAAAGTCATAGCAACATCAATCTTAGAACATAATGGATACTAGGGATCAAACTCTAACAAAACTAACTCGATTACATGATAAATCTCATACAATCCATCACCGTCCAGCAAGCCTACAATGGAATTACTCACGCACGACGGTGAGCATCTTGAAATTGGTGATGAAGGAAGGTTGATGATGATGATGGCGACGGATTCCCCTCTCCGGGGCCCCGAACGGATTCCAGATCAGCCCTCCCGAGAGAGATTAGGGCTTGGCGGCGGCTCCGTATTGTAAAACGCGATGAATCCTTCTCTCTTATTTTTTTCTCCCCGAACATGAATATATGGAGTTGGAGTTGAGGTCGGTGGAGCACCAGGGGGCCCACGAGGCAGGGGGCGCACCCAAGGGGGGGCATGCCCCCCACCCTCGTGGACAGGGTGTGGGCCCCCTGGCCTTGATTCTTTCGCCAATATTTTTTATATATTCCAAAAATATTCTGTGTTGATTTTCAGGTCATTCCGAGAACTTTTATTTCTGCACAAAAATAATACCACGGCAATTCTGCTGAAAACAGCGTCAGTCCGGGTTAGTTCCATTCAAATCATGCAAGTTAGAGTCAAAAACAAGGGCAAAAGTGTTTGGAAAAGTAGATACGTTGGAGACGTATCAGTTTCAATTGATTATGGTGAGAACAAAGTTGCTACTTATGATGATTATTGTGATGACACTTATGCTAAAGTAGTGATGATTATATTTATAAAACTTGTCAAGATTATGATTACCCTTTTTCTGAACATTACTCTTTTAATGTGGAAACCATTAATAGTATTCGGGTTTCTTATGATACTCCCACTATTTCGAATGAGAAGAATTTTGCTTATGTGGAGAATAGTAAATTTCTATGCTTGTAGACCATGAAAAGAATGCTTTATGTGATGGTTATATTTTTGAATTCATTCATGATGCTACTGAAATTTATTAGGAGTGAGGAATATATGCTTATAGGAATTGCAATAATATCAAGTTTCCTCTCTATGTGCTTAAAGTTTTAAAGTTATGCTTGTTTTGCCTCCCTATGCTAGTTGATTATTGTTCCCATAAATTTGCTCACAAAATCCCTATGCATAGGAAGCGGGTTAGACTTAAATGTGCTAGTCATATTCTTCATGATGCTCTCTTTATGTTTCAATTCTTATCCTTTATGTGAGCATCATTGAAATCATCATGCCTAGCTAGGGGCGTTAAACGATAGCGCTTGTTGGGAGGCAACCCAATTTTATTTTTGTTCCTTGCTTTTTGTTCTTGTTTAGTAATAGATAAATCATCTATCCTATGTTATGATTGTGTTTTTTGTTTTAATTAGTGTTTGTGCCAAGTAAAGCCTTTAGGATCTTCTTGGGTGATTGTTATTTGATCTTGCTGTAAAAAACAGAAAGTATGCGCTCATGAGAATAATTTTCGTTTTTTACCAGAGAGCGATAAAATACCAATTCCACTTGCCATAGATTAATAAACAAATTTCCCAGGACTTCCTAATTTCTCAGGATTTTTGGAGTTACAGAAGTATTCGAAACCTACAAATTACTACAAACTGTTCTGTTTTTGACAGATTCTGTTTTCTATGTGTTGTTTGCTTATTTTGATGAATCTATGAACCATAGAGAAGTTGGAATATAGTAAATATTACACTAATATGAATTTAGAATGAGTTCACAATAGTACCAAAAGTGGTTATTTATTTTCTTATACTAACGGAGCTCATGAGATTTTCTGTTGAGTTTTGTGTTGTGAAGTTTTCAAGTTTTGGGTAAAGATTCGATGCACTATGGAACAAGGAGTAGCAAGAGCCTAAGCTTGGGGATGCCCAAGGAACCCCAAGGTAATATTCAAGGACAACCAAGAGCCTAAGCTTGGGATGCCCCGGAAGGCATCCCCTCTTTCGTCTTCGTTCATCGGTAACTTTACTTGGAGCTATATTTTTATTCACCACATGATATGTGTTTTGCTTGGAGCGTCATTTTATTTTGTTTTGCTTGCTTGCTGTTTGAATAATATCCCAAGATCTGAAATTATTAAATGTTAGAGAGTCTTCACATAGTTGCATAATTATTCAACTACTCATTGATCTTCACTTATATCTTTCGGAGTAGTTTGTCGTTTGCTCTAGTACTTCACTTATATCTTTTAGAGAACGGCGGTAGTTTTATTTTGGAGAAATAGATGAACTCTTGTGCTTCACTTACATTATTGTGAGAGTCTTTAAAATAGCATGGTAATTTTCTTTGGTTATAAATTTAGTCCCAATATGATAGGCATCCAAGAGGGATATAATAAAAACTTTCATATAAAGTGCATTGAATACTATGAGAAGTTTGATACTTGATGATTGTTTTGAGATATGAAAATAGTGATATTAGAGTCATGCTAGTGAGTAGTTGTGAATTTGAGAAATACTTGTGTTAAAGTTTGTGATTCCCGTAGCATGCACGTATGGTGAACCGTTATGTGATGAAGTCGGAGCATGATTTATTTATTGATTGTCTTCCTTATGAGTGGCGGTCGGGGAAGAGCGATGGTCTTTTCCTACCAATCTATCCCCCTAGGATCATGCACGTAGTACTTTATTTCGATTACTAATAGATTTTTGCAATAAGTATGTGAGTTCTTTATGACTAATGTTGAGTCCATGGATTATACGCACTCTCACCCTTCCACCATTGCTAGCCTCTCTAGTACCACGCAACTTTCATCGGTACCATAAACCCACCATTTACCTTCCTCAAAACAGCCACCATTCCTACCTATTATGGTATTTCCATAGCCATTCCGAGATATATTGCCATGCAACTTTCCACCATTTTGTTTTTTATGACACGCTCCATCATTGTCATATTGCTTTGCATGATCATGTAGTTGACATCGTATTTGTGGCAAAGCCACCATTCATAATTCTTTCATACATGTCACTCTTGATTCATTGCACATCCCGGTACGCCGCGGAGGCATTCACATAGAGTCATATTTTGTTCTAAGTATTGAGATGTAATTCTTGAGTTGTAAGTAAATAAAAGTGTCATGGTCATCATTATTAGAGCATTGTCTCATGTGAGGAAAGGATGATGGAGACTATGATTCCCCCACAAGTCTGGATGAGACTCTAGACGGAAAAAAATAAAAAAAGAGAAAAAAAGAGGCCATAAGAAAAGAGAAGGCCCAAAAAAACAAAAAATGAGAGAAAAAAGAGAGAAGGGGCAATGCTACTATCCTTTTACCACACTTATGCTTCAAAGTAGCACCATGATCTTCATGATAGAGGTCTCCTATGTTGTCACTTTCATATACTAGTGGGAATCTTTCATTATAGAACTTGGCTTGTATATTCCAATGATGGACTTCCTCAAAATGCCCTAGATCTTCGTGAGCAAGCGAGTTGGATGCACACCCACTTGGTTTCTTTTTGAGCTTTCATACACTTATAGCTTTAGCATCCGTTGCATGGCAATCCCTACTCACTCACATTGATATCTATTGATGGGCATATCCATAGCCCGTTGATATGCCTAGTTGATGTGAGATTGTCTTCTCCTTTTTATCTTCTCCACAACCACCATTCTATTCCACCTATAGTGTTATGTCCATGGCTCACGCTCATGTATTGCGTGAAGATTAAAAAAGTTTTAGAACATCAAAAGTATGAAACAATTGCTTGGCTTGTCATCGGGGTTGTGCATGATTTAAATTTTTTGCGTGATGAAGATAGAGCATAGCCAGACTATATGATTTTGTAGGGATAGCTTTCTTTGGCCATGTTATTTTGAGAAGACATGGTTACTTTGTTAGTATGCTTGAAGTATTATTATTTTTATGTGAATATTAAACTTTTGTCTTGAATCTTATGGATCTGAATATTCATGCCACAATAAAGAGAATTATATGGATAAATATGTTAGATAGCATTCCACATCAAAAATTCTGTTTTTATCATTTACGTCCGATGGATCGGCTGGTGCCAACGTGTTGCTACAAAACATTGCACCACTAGTAATGTCGGAAATGAATCAAAGGTTGATGGCAGCCTTTTCTGATGAGGAGATCGAGTGGGCCTTATTTTAGATGGGACCTACAAAGGCACCCGGGCCTGATGGGCTCCCAGCCCTCTTCTACCAAAGACACTGGTCCTTGGTTAGGGAGGATGTGTGCAGGGCGGTGAAAGATTTTCTGAATGGAGTGTTGACGGTGAGTGTTTTAATGATACGGTTATTGTTATGATTCCAAAAATCAACTGACCGAAGTTGCTTTCACAGTTCAGACAGATCAGCTTATGTAACATGCTCTATAAGATAGCCACAAAGGTTTTGGAAAACATGTTAAAGGGCTCACTCCCTCTGTTGATATCATAACAACAAAGTGCATTTGTTCCAGGGAGGTTGATCACAGATAATGTAATGGCATATGAGTGTGTGCATGCCATTCGGAATAGGAAGAGGAAGAAATCACTCTGTGCGGTCAAGCTGGACATGATGAAGGGATATGATAGAGTTGAGTGGATATTTTTAGAGCAGGTTTTGAATCGAGTATGTTTTGATACTCAATGGATTGCTATGATCATGCGATGTGTGACGTCGGCGAGGTTCTCAGTGAGGCTTAACAGCGGCTTATCTAGGGGTTTTGTCCCCTCTCGTGGACTGAGACAAGGGGACCCGTTATCACCCTACTTGTTCTTGCTCTGTGTGGAGGGGTTCTCAGTGCTCCTAAAAAGAGCACAAGAGGAGAATAGTATCAAAGGGGTGTCATTTGGGAGCACTGGCCCCAATGTTACTCACTTATTGTTTGCCGACGACAGTATTGTGTTCCTTGAGGGATCAACGGATAATATGATGGAGTTAAAGGAAATCCTGAGGCAGTACGAACAGGCTTCGGGTCAGTGTATTAACTTACAAAAATCCTCTATCTTCTTTGGTAAGGGCACTCAGGATGGCATGAAAAGCCAATTACAAAACATACTAGGTGTTCATAATGAGGCACTTGCTGAGTGTTACTTGGGTCTCCCCACACTGGTTGGGAGATCAAAGGATGGTACTTTCAGATATGTCACGAAGTGCTCAAAGGGCAAGGTTAACGGATTGAAGGGCCAGGGGCTATCAAAGGCCGCGCGGGAGGTATTAGTTAAATATGTACTCCAAGCTACACCAACTTATACTATGAGTTGTTTCCACCTCACAAAAAAAATGTGCCGGAACCTGACTTCTATCTCGTCAAAATTCTGGTGGGGGCAACAAATGGTGATAAGAAGGTGCATTGGATCTCTTGGGAGAAGATGTGTGAGGCCAAGCGGGATGGAGGTCTTGGCTTTCGCGACCCGGAAGCTTTCAACCAATCTCTATTGGCCAAACAGGCATGGAGGATCTTACAATACCCAACATCTTTATGTGTTGGGTTCTTAAGGCTAGGTACTTTCCGGATACCACGATTATGTCGGCCACTTGTCCCTCGGGGGGTTCTTTCACTTTTCGGAGCATCCTCCATGGGTGTGATCTTTCGAGAGAAGGACTTGTCTGGAGGGTCGGTGACGGAACAAGTATCAACATACACCATGATAACTGGATCCCGAGAAGCGGCAGTATGAGGCCACTCAGGGCTATTTTCTTGCAGGGAGTAACTTGAAGGAAATATGCCCTGGAGGCAATAATAAAGTTATTATTTATTTCCTTATATCATGATAAATGTTTATTATTCATGCTAGAATTGTATTAACCGGAAACATAATACATGTGTGAATACATAGACAAACAGAGTGTCACTAGTATGCCTCTACTTGACTAGCTCATTAATCAAAGATGGTTATGTTTCCTAACCATGAACAAAGTGTTGTTATTTGATTAACGAGGTCACATCATTAGTTGAATGATCTGATTGACATGACCCATTCCATTAGCTTAGCACCCGATCGTTTAGTATGTTGCTATTGCTTTCTTCATGACTTATACATGTTCCTATGACTATGAGATTATGCAACTCCCGTTTGCCGGAGGAACACTTTGTGTGCTACCAAACGTCACAACGTAACTGGGTGATTATAAAGGAGCTCTACAGGTGTCTCCAATGGTAGATGTTGGGTTGGCGTATTTCGAGAATAGGATTTGTCACTCCGATTGTCGGAGAGGTATCTCTGGGCCCTCTCGGTAATGCACATCACATAAGCCTTGCAAGCATTGCAACTAATGAGTTAGTTGCGGGATGATGTATTACGGAACGAGTAAAGAGACTTGCCGGTAACGAGATTGAACTAGGTATTGGATACCGACGATCGAATCTCGGGCAAGTAACATACCGATGACAAAGGGAACAACGTATGTTGTTATGCGGTCTGACCGATAAAGATCTTCGTAGAATATGTAGGAGCCAATATGGGCATCCAGGTCCCGCTATTGTTATTGACCGGAGACGTGTCTCGGTCATGTCTACATTGTTCTCGAACCGTAGGGTCCGCACGCTTAACGTTACGATGACAGTTATTATGAGTTTATGCATTTTGATGTACCGAAGATTGTTCGGAGTCCCGGATGTGATCATGGACATGACGAGGAGTCTCGAAATGGTCGAGACATAAAGATTGATATATTGGAAGCCTATGTTTGGATATCGGAAGTGTTCCGGGTGAAATCGGGATTTTACCGGAGTACCGGGAGGTTACCGGAACCCCCCGGGAGCTATATGGGCCTTAGTGGGCTTTAGTGGAAAGGAGAAAGGGGCAGCCCAAGGTGGGCCGCGCGCCTCCCCCTCCCCTAGTCCTATTAGGACAAGGAGAGGTGGCCGGCCCCCTCTCTCTCTTTCCCCCCTCGAGGAATCCTATTCCAACTAGGATTGGGGGGGGGATCCTACTCCCAGAGGGAGTAGGACTCCCTTGGCGCGCCCTCCTTGGCCGGCCGCCCCCTCCCCCTTGGCTCCTTTATATACGGAGGCAAGGGGCACCCTAACACACAAGTTGATCCTTGAGATCGTTCCTTAGCCGTGTGCGGTGTCCCCTGCCACCATATTCCACCTCGATTATATTGTAGCGGTGCTTAGGTGAAGCCCTGCGACGGTAGAACATCAAGATCGTCACCACGCCGTCGTGCTGACGGAACTCCTCCCCGACGCTTTGCTGGATCGGAGCCCGGGGATCGTCATCGAGCTGTACGTGTGCTAAGAACTCGGAAGGTGCCGGAGTAACGGTGCTTGGATTGGTCGGATCGGGAAGACGTACGACTACTTCCTCTACGTTGCGTCAACGCTTCCGCAGTCGGTCTGCGTGGGTACGTAGACAACACTCTCCCCTCTCGTTGCTATGCATCACCATGATCTTGCATGTGCGTAGGAAATTTTTTGAAATTACTGCGTTCCCCAACAGTGGCATCCGAGCCTAGGTTTTATGTTTGATGTTATATGCACGAGTAGAACACAAGTGAGTTGTGGGCGATATAAGTCATACTGCCTACCAGCATGTCATACTTTGGTTCAGCGGTATTGTTGGACGAGACGACCCGGACCAACATTACGCGTACGCTTACGGGAGACCGGTTCCCCCGACGTGCTTTGCACATAGGTGGCTTGCGGGCGACTGTCTCTCCAACTTTAGTTGAACCGAGTATGGCTACGCCCGGTCCTTGCGAAGGTTAAAACGGAGTCTATTTGACAAACTATCGTTGTGGTTTTGATGCGTAGGTGAGATTGGTTCTTGCTTAAGCCCGTAGCAGCCACGTAAAACTTGCAACAACAAAGTAGAGGACGTCTAACTTGTTTTTGCAGGGCATGTTGTGATGTGATATGGTCAAGGCATGATGATGAATTTTATTGTATGAGATGATCATGTTTTGTAACCGAGTTATCGGCAACTGGCAGGAGCCATATGGTTGTCGCTTTATTGTATGCAATGCAATCGCGATGTAATGCTTTACTTTATCACTAAGCGGTAGCGATAGTCGTGGAAGCATAAGATTGGCGAGACGACAACGATGCTACGATGGAGATCAAGGTGTCGCGCCGGTGACGATGGTGATCATGACGGTGCTTCGGAGATGGAGATCACAAGCACAAGATGATGATGGCCATATCATATCACTTATATTGATTGCATGTGATGTTTATCCTTTTATGCATCTTATCTTGCTTTGATTGACGGTAGCATTATAAGATGATCTCTCACTAAATTATCAAGAAGTGTTCTCCCTGAGTATGCACCGTTGCCAAAGTTCGTCGTGCCCAGACACCACGTGATGATCGGGTGTGATAAGCTCTACGTCCATCTACAACGGGTGCAAGCCAGTTTTTGCACACGCAGAATACTCAGGTTAAACTTGACGAGCCTAGCATATGCAGATATGGCCTCGGAACACGGAGACCGAAAGGTCGAGCGTGAATCATATAGTAGATATGATCAACATAACGATGTTCACCATTGAAAACTACTCCATCTCACGTGATGATCGGTTATGGTTTAGTTGATTTGGATCACGTGATCACTTAGAGGATTAGAGGGATGTCTATCTAAGTGGGAGTTCTTAAGTAATTTGATTAATTGAACTTAAACTTATCATGAACTTAGTACCTGATAGTATCTTGCTTGTTTATGTTGATTGTAGATAGATGGCTCGTGCTGTTGTTCCGTTGAATTTTAATGCGTTCCTTGAGAAAGCAAAGTTGAAAGATGATGGTAGCAATTACACGGACTGGGTCCGTAACTTGAGGATTATCCTCATTGCTGCTCAGAAGAATTACGTCCTGGAAGCACCGCTGGGTGCCAGGCCTGCTGCTGGAGCAACACCAGATGTTATGAACGTCTGGCAGAGCAAAGCTGATGACTACTCGATAGTTCAGTGTGCCATGCTTTACGGCTTAGAATCGGGACTTCAACGACGTTTTGAACGTCATGGAGCATATGAGATGTTCCAGGAGTTGAAGTTAATATTTCAAGCAAATGCCCGGATTGAGAGATATGAAGTCTCCAATAAGTTCTATAGCTGCAAGATGGAGGAGAACAGTTCTGTCAGTGAGCATATACTCAAAATGTCTGGGTATAATAATCACTTGATTCAGATGGGAGTTAATCTTCCAGATGATTGCGTCATTGACAGAATTCTCCAATCACTGCCACCGAGCTACAAGAGCTTCGTGATGAACTATAATATGCAAGGGATGAACAAGACTATTCCCGAGCTCTTCGCAATGCTGAAAGCTGCGGAGGTAGAAATCAAGAAGGAGCATCAAGTGTTGATGGTTAACAAGACCACTAGTTTCAAGAAAAAGGGCAAAGGGAAGAAGAAGGGGAACTTCAAGAAGAACGGCAAGCAAGTTGCTGCTCAGGAGAAGAAACCCAAGTCTGGACCTAAGCCTGAAACTGAGTGCTTCTACTGCAAGCAGACTGGTCACTGGAAGCGGAACTGCCCCAAGTATTTGGCGGATAAGAAGGATGGCAAGGTGAACAAAGGTATATGTGATATACATGTTATTGATGTGTACCTTACTAGAGCTCGTAGTAGCACCTGGGTATTTGATACTGGTTCAGTTGCTAATATTTGCAACTCGAAACAGGGACTACGGATTAAGCGAACACTGGCAAAGGACGAGGTGACGATGCGCGTGGGAAACGGTTCCAAAGTCGATGTGATCGCGGTCGGCACGCTACCTCTACATCTACCTTCGGGATTAATATTAGACCTAAATAATTGTTATTTGGTGCCAGCGTTGAGCATGAACATTATATCTGGATCTTGTTTGATGCGAGACGGTTATTCATTTAAATCAGAGAATAATGGTTGTTCTATTTATATGAGTAATATCTTTTATGGTCATGCACCTTTGAAGAGTGGTCTATTTTTGATGAATCTCGATAGTAGTAACACACATATTCATAATGTTGAAGCCAAAAGATGCAGAGTTGATAATGATAGTGCAACTTATTTGTGGCACTGCCGTTTAGGTCATATCGGTATAAAGCGCATGAAGAAACTCCATACTGATGGACTTTTGGAACCACTTGATTATGAATCACTTGGTACTTGCGAACCGTGCCTCATGGGCAAGATGACTAAAACGCCGTTCTCCGGTACTATGGAGAGAGCAACAGATTTATTGGAAATCATACATACCGATGTATGTGGTCCGATGAATATTGAGGCTCGTGGCGGATATCGTTATTTTCTCACCTTCACAGATGACTTAAGCAGATATGGGTATATCTACTTAATGAAACACAAGTCTGAAACATTTGAAAAGTTCAAAGAATTTCAGAGTGAAGTTGAAAATCATCGTAACAAGAAAATAAAGTTTCTACGATCTGATCGTGGAGGAGAATATTTGAGTTACGAGTTTGGTGTACATTTGAAACAATGCGGAATAGTTTCGCAACTCACGCCACCCAGAACACCACAGCGTAATGGTGTGTCCGAACGTCGTAATCGTACTTTACTAGATATGGTGCGATCTATGATGTCTCTTACTGATTTACCGCTATCGTTTTGGGGTTATGCTTTAGAGACGGCCGCATTCACGTTAAATAGGGCACCATCAAAATCCGTTGAGACGACGCCTTATGAACTATGGTTTGGCAAGAAACCAAAGTTGTCGTTTCTTAAAGTTTGGGGCTGCGATGCTTATGTGAAAAAGCTTCAACCTGATAAGCTCGAGCCCAAATCGGAGAAATGTGTCTTCATAGGATACCCAAAGGAGACTGTTGGGTACACCTTCTATCACAGATCCGAAGGCAAGACATTCGTTGCTAAGAATGGATCCTTTCTAGAGAAGGAGTTTCTCTCGAAAGAAGTGAGTGGGAGGAAAGTAGAACTTGACGAGGTAACTGTACCTGCTCCCTTATTGGAAAGTAGTACATCACAGAAAACTGTTTCTGCGACACCTATACCAATTAGTGAGGAAGCTAATGATGATGATCATGAAACTTCAGGACAAGATACTACTGAACCTCGTAGATCAACCAGAGCGAGATCCGCACCAGAGTGGTACGGTAATCCTGTTCTGGAAATCATGCTGCTAGATCATGATGAACCTACGAACTATGAAGAAGCGATGGTGAGCCCAGATTCCGCAAAATGGCTTGAAGCCATGAAATCTGAGATGGGATCCATGTATGAGAACAAAGTATGGACTTTGGTTGACTTGCCCGATGATCGGCAAGCAATTGAGAATAAATGGATCTTCAAGAAGAAGACTGACGCTGATGGTAATGTTACTGTCTACAAAGCTCGACTTGTCGCAAAAGGTTTTCGACAAGTTCAAGGGGTTGACTACGATGAGACTTTCTCACCCGTAGCGATGCTTAAGTCTGTCCGAATCATGTTAGCGATTGCCGCATTTTATGATTATGAAATTTGGCAGATGGATGTCAAAACTGCATTCCTGAATGGATTTCTGGAAGAAGAGTTGTATATGATGCAACCGGAAGGTTTTGTCGATCCAAAGGGAGCTAACAAAGTATGCAAGCTCCAGCGATCCATTTATGGACTGGTGCAAGCCTCTCGGAGTTGGAATAAACGCTTTGATAGTGTGATCAAAGCATTTGGTTTTATACAGACTTTCGGAGAAGCCTGTATTTACAAGAAAGTGAGTGGGAGCTCTGTAGCATTTCTGATATTATATGTGGATGACATGTTACTGATTGGAAATGATATAGAATTTCTGGATAGCATAAAGGGATACTTGAATAAGAGTTTTTCAATGAAAGACCTCGGTGAAGCTGCTTACATATTAGGCATAAAGATCTATAGAGATAGATCAAGGCGCTTAATTGGACTTTCACAAAGCACATACCTTGACAAGATTTTGAAGAAGTTCAAAATGGATCAAGCAAAGAAAGGGTTCTTGCCTGTGTTACAAGGTGTGAAGTTGAGTCAGACTCAATGCCCGACCACTGCAAAAGATAGAGAGAAAATGAAAGATGTTCCCTATGCTTCAGCAATAGGCTCTATCATGTATGCAATGCTGTGTATCAGACCTGATGTGTGCCTTGCTATAAGCTTAGCAGGGAGGTACCAAAGTAATCCAGGAGTGGATCACTGGACAGCGGTCAAGAACATCCTGAAATACCTGAAAAGGGCTAAGGATATGTTTCTCGTATATGGAGGTGACAAAGAGCTCATCGTAAGAGGTTACGTTGATGCAAGCTTTGACACTGATCCGGACGATTCTAAATCGCAAACCGGATACGTGTTTACATTAAATGGTGGAGCTGTCAGTTGGTGCAGTTCTAAACAAAGCGTCGTAGCGGGATCTACATGTGAAGGGAGTACATAGCTGCTTCGGAAGCAGCGAACGAAGGAGTCTGGATGAAGGAGTTCATATCCGATCTAGGTGTCATACCTAGTGCATCGGGTCCAATGAAAATCTTTTGTGACAATACTGGTGCAATTGCCTTGGCAAAGGAATCCAGATTTCACAAGAGAACCAAGCACATCAAGAGACGCTTCAATTCCATCCGGGATCTAGTCCAGGTGGGAGACATAGAGATTTGCAAGATACATACGGATCTGAATGTTGCAGATCCGTTGACTAAGCCTCTTCCACGAGCAAAACATGATCAGCACCAAGGCTCCATGGGTGTTAGAATCATTACTGTGTAATCTAGATTATTGACTCTAGTGCAAGTGGGAGACTGAAGGAAATATGCCCTAGAGGCAATAATAAAGTTATTATTTATTTCCTTATATCATGATAAATGTTTATTATTCATGCTAGAATTGTATTAACCGGAAACATAATACATGTGTGAATACATAGACAAACAGAGTGTCACTAGTATGCCTCTACTTGACTAGCTCGTTAATCAAAGATGGTTATGTTTCCTAACCATGAACAAAGTGTTGTTATTTGATTAACGAGGTCACATCATTAGTTGAATGATCTGATTGACATGACCCATTCCATTAGCTTAGCACCCGATCGTTTAGTATGTTGCTATTGCTTTCTTCATGACTTATACATGTTCCTATGACTATGAGATTATGCAACTCCCGTTTGCCGGAGGAACACTTTGTGTGCTACCAAACGTCACAACGTAACTGGGTGATTATAAAGGAGCTCTACAGGTGTCTCCAATGGTAGATGTTGGGTTGGCGTATTTCGAGAATAGGATTTGTCACTCCGATTGTCGGAGAGGTATCTCTGGGCCCTCTCGGTAATGCACATCACATAAGCCTTGCAAGCATTGCAACTAATGAGTTAGTTGCGGGATGATGTATTACGGAACGAGTAAAGAGACTTGCCGGTAACGAGATTGAACTAGGTATTGGATACCGACGATCGAATCTCGGGCAAGTAACATACCGATGACAAAGGGAACAACGTATGTTGTTATGCGGTCTGACCGATAAAGATCTTCGTAGAATATGTAGGAGCCAATATGGGCATCCAGGTCCCGCTATTGGTTATTGACCGGAGACGTGTCTCGGTCATGTCTACATTGTTCTCGAACCGTAGGGTCCGCACGCTTAACGTTACGATGACAGTTATTATGAGTTTATGCATTTTGATGTACCGAAGATTGTTCGGAGTCCCGGATGTGATCATGGACATGACGAGGAGTCTCAAAATGGTCGAGACATAAAGATTGATATATTGGAAGCCTATGTTTGGATATCGGAAGTGTTCCGGGTGAAATCGGGATTTTACCGGAGTACCGGGAGGTTACCGGAACCCCCCGGGAGCTATATGGGCCTTAGTGGGCTTTAGTGGAAAGGAGAAAGGGGCAGCCCAAGGTGGGCCGCGCGCCTCCCCCCTCCCCTAGTCCTATTAGGACAAGGAGAGGTGGCCGGCCCCCTCTCTCTCTTTCCCCCCTCGAGGAATCCTATTCCAACTAGGATTGGGGGGGGGGAATCCTACTCCCAGAGGGAGTAGGACTCCCTTGGCGCGCCCTCCTTGGCCGGCTGCCCCCTCCCCCTTGGCTCCTTTATATACGGAGGCAGGGGGGCACCCTAACACACAAGTTGATCCTTGAGATCGTTCCTTAGCCGTGTGCGGTGCCCCCTGCCACCATATTCCACCTCGATTATATTGTAGCGGTGCTTAGGCGAAGCCCTGCGACGGTAGAATATCAAGATCGTCACCACGGCGTCGTGCTGACGGAACTCCTCCCTGACGCTTTGCTGGATCGGAGCCCGGGGATCGTCATCGAGTTGTACGTGTGCTAAGAACTCGGAGGTGCCGGAGTAACGGTGCTTGGATCGGTCGGATCGGGAAGAGGTACGACTACTTCCTCTATGTTGCGTCAACACTTCCGCAGTCGGTCTGCGTGGGTATGTAGACAACACTCTCCCCTCTCGTTGCTATGCATCACCATGATCTTGCGTGTGCGTAGGAATTTTTTTGAAATTACTGCGTTCCCCAACATAACTAAGGTGGCGGATCTGATGGTAGCAACCGGAGATGCTTGGAACAACACTAGAATTGATGAAATGTTCTCGCCGGATGATGCGCTAGACATTAAATAGATAGCTACTGGGGGCGGTGATGGAGGACTGCTTAGCTTGGAACTACACAAAGTACGGTATGTTCACGGTGCGCTCCGCTTATCACCTGAGAATGACCATGAATAAGCTGAAAACCGGACGGCCGGAATCAGCTAATTCAGTTAACAAACATCAAGGGTATTTGGGCCTCTGGGATACTAGCGCACCAAACAAGGCTAAGATTCACATGTGGAGAGTTATTAGGAACGGATTGGCGGTAGGCGCGGAGCTGCTGCGACGAAGGATCAAACCAGGAGTATTATGTGCGGTGTGTGAGCGTGAGGAGACTATCATGCATAGATTTTGGATTTGCCAACATTCGGTCTAGTTTTGGAACCAGTTGCGTTCAGAAAAGGGAGTAATGGTGGCAGCCCCACCGAGTTTCACATGCTCCCAGAGCGAGCTAGCGAATTGGCTGCTCGGGTGGTTTGCTGAAGCTCATGAAGATGAGCGGCAGGCGATGATCCATGCGGTTTATGCCCTATGGCTGGCACGAAACGAAACAAAGAATGGCAAGAGGATTGATGAACCACATGAAATAATAGAGAGGGTATGCTCTTTCATGAGAGAATGGCGGGAGGTTCACGAGAAGTCGGATCAGGAGACCAAAGTTGTTGTTCGGCAGAGATGGATAGCGCCGGAGGAAGGTTGGATCAAGGCCAACACTGACGGTGCCACATCCAAGTTTGGAGGCAAGAGCGAAGGAGGCGTGGTGCTTCGGGATCATAATGGTACTTTTCTTGCAGGAGCGTGCCACTTCTTCCCTCATGTTATGGAGGCAGAGGCTGCGGAGATCAAGGCATGTAAGAGAGCCCTTTTGGTGGCTGTGGAGGTCAATGTTTAGATAATTCAACTGGGGCTGGACAGCCAGGCTCTAGTGCAGATGATCAACGGTCCGGAAAGGATCTTGGCAGCGACAGGCTCATGGGTGGAGGAGATCAAGACCATGCTTCGGTCTTTTGACGATTTTAGAGTTTCACTGGGTGAGGCGTTCTGCAAATGTTGCTGCGCATAAATTAGCTAAGATAGGTGTAGGTGAAGAACTTTATAAGGTATGGCTTGGATCACCCCCAGATTGCATTCTGGACGCGGTCTTGTTTTAAGTTAAATAAAAGCGGCGACATTTACCTTAAAAAAAGTAAGCGATGAACTTGAAGTCCGTAGCCTGACCGTTGACGTAGACCTGGGAGGAGTAAACTGAACGCCTTGCCATCCCACGTCTGCGCAGTGGTCTGCTGCACACACTGTCCATGGACAGACCATCTTACGCCAAACCAGTTCGCTTCCCGTACGCGTGGAAGCTCCGCCGCGTGGTGCCGATGAGAAAAAAGTTCACATTTACCACTCACCGAAACCGAAGAGCGCAAAAAGTGCCTGCTCCCTCCCATCAATCAACTGTGCATGACTGTTGGGTACACGCGTTTCCCGGTTCCCTTCCGAAGAACAAAGCATTTCTGGTAGTAGCATGACACCGGCGCAAAGAAGAGCAGCGCCGCGTGTGCCAGGCCGTGCCCGAGAGCCGCGCCGCGTGTGCCGAGCCAAGCCAAGCCATGTTCCGTTCTGAAGCGCCGCAGCCTGCAGGAGCCTGACTCCATTTGGTACGCGTCAACGCGACAAGACCATGCACAAGAGGTTACGCTAGCTGCACCGCCACAATCCTGCGCCCACTCCCTAAAAACGGAACAATTATGTGCCCATCAATGCCCGCCTCCCGCGCCCAAGAGGCGCGCCCTTCTCTCCACAATAATACGCCTCGAATATCGACCGAGGCAGGAGTAGGATCGACCAGGAGGCCCAACCTCGCAAGCTTTGCACCAACAACCTGTGGCCCGGGCTCTCAATGGCGCTTTCGTACCGTGTCCTACGATTCCTAAAATAAGCTACCTGTCGCCTTCGTCCGCTCGAGAGAACAAGAGCTCCATCGACTCTCAATCAAAAGAGAACAACGAGGAGAACTCACTACCCCGAATTGTTTTCGCCCGCTTCGCTTTACTGGCGGCACCGCCAAAGCCCCGGGGCCATGTAAAACAAGGCCGCATCGGCGCATCCGAAGAGCCCGGTTCTTGGAGCATTGCCAAGTTTACAACACCTAACGACGACGTACCGAATGTACTTGTGCTCCTCCTCCTTGTAATCTTCTCTCCGCGATTTCTTCTATACGCACGCACGAGTTTTTGGTCTTTTGTGTTCGTGCTCGCCCCGGTTCCGATCCTGTATATAAGCGGCCACGGAAAAGTGCAAAACTCGCGTGCAGAGCTCTACACTTAGAAGAAGACACAGCAAGGCACGGTTCGGTCCGCGCGAGCGTACATTGTAGCTTGTGTTCCGCGAGAGATCGGGTGGAGGCGATGGCGGGCACGACCACGACGACGATGACGGCGTCGCCGTTCCCGACGGTGGACAAGTGCGCGTCGGCGGGCCGGGGCGGGGACACGGTGGTGGCCGACCTGGACGGCACGCTGCTGTGCGGCCGGAGCTCCTTCCCCTACTTCGCGCACATGGCCTTCGAGACCGGGGGCGTGCTCCGCCTCCTGGCGCTGCTCCTGCTGGCGCCGCTCGCGGGCCTGCTCTACTACCTCGTGTCCGAGTCCGCGGGGATCCAGGTGCTCATCTTCGCCTCCATGGCCGGCGCCAGGGTGGACGACGTCGAGGCCGTCGCCCGCGCCGTGCTGCCCAAGTTCTACTGCTCCGACCTCCACCCGGAGTCGTGGCGCGTCTTCTCCGCCTGCGGCCGCCGCTGCGTGCTCACCGCCAACCCCCGGATCATGGTCGAGGCCTTCCTCAAGGACTACGTCGGCGCCCACCTCGTGCTCGGCACCGAGCTCCTCGTCTGCCGCGGCCGGGCCACCGGCCTCGTCCGCTCCCCCGGCGTCCTCGTCGGCCACAACAAGGCCGCCGCGCTCCGCCGGGCCTTCGGCGACGCCGCGCCGGAGCTCGGCCTCGGCGACAGGAAGACCGACTACCCCTTCATGCGCCTCTGCAAGGAGGGGTACGTGGTGCCCCCGACGCCCAGGCTCAAGCCCGTGCCCAGGGAGGACCTGCCCAAGCCCGTCATCTTCCACGACGGCCGCATCGTGCAGAAGCCGTCGCCCGCGCTCGCGCTGCTCACCTTGCTCTGGATCCCCATCGGCTTCCTGCTCTCCTGCCTCCGCATCGCCGCCGGCTCCCTCCTGCCCATGCGCATGGTGTACCACGCCTTCACCGCGCTGGGGGTCCGCGTCACCGTCAAGGGCAGCCCGCCGCCGCCGGCCAGCCTCGAGACCGGCCAGACCGGCGTGCTCTTCATCTGCTCCCACCGCACCCTCCTCGACCCCATCTTCCTCTCCACCGCCCTCGGCCGCCCCATCACCGCCGTCACCTACTCGGTACGTACTGCAAACTCTGCACAGCACAGCAGCTACGACACAGAGCTAGCGTACTCTTCACAGGTCACGCGCTGATAGATAGGCAACGGGATGTTTTATAGGTGTCGCGGCTGTCGGAGATGCTGTCGCCGATCCGCACGGTGCGGCTGACGCGCGACCGGGCGGCGGA
Source organism: Triticum aestivum (assembly GCF_018294505.1). NCBI lineage: Eukaryota > Viridiplantae > Streptophyta > Magnoliopsida > Poales > Poaceae > Triticum > Triticum aestivum. The sequence continues at coordinate 558,102,789 of NC_057803.1, read as the reverse complement.
CGCGGCCATGATCCGGCGCCTGCTCAAGGAGGGGGACCTGGTGATCTGCCCGGAGGGCACCACGTGCCGGGAGCCCTTCCTGCTGCGCTTCTCCGCGCTCTTCGCGGAGCTCACCGACGAGATCGTGCCGGTGGCCATGGAGAACCAGATGAGCATGTTCCACGGCACCACGGCGCGGGGGTGGAAGGGGCTCGACCCCTTCTACTTCTTCATGAACCCGAGCCCGGGCTACGTGGTCACCTTCCTCAACAAGCTGCCGCACGAGCTCACCTGCAAGGGCGGCAAGACCAGCCACGAGGTGGCCAACTACATCCAGAGGCTCATCGCCTCCACGCTCTCCTACGAGTGCACCAGCTTCACCAGGAAGGACAAGTACAAGGCGCTCGCCGGCAACGACGGCTCCGTCGTCTCCAAGCCAAACATCGACAACAAGAAGAAGTTCATGGGCTCCTAATTATTATCAAACTTTTTTCTCAAGCCTAAAAACAAAATTACTATCAATTATTAAAAGGTGCACTGTAACTGTAATAGTAATAGGGGACAAACGCAATGCCTTTGTGCTATTGATCTGATATACATATTCTAATGCGGGCTGCTGGATCAAAACAAGAGCAATTGTTGTACACGCACCCAGCTGGACATCACCAACTATCGCGTCCATCCATTCTGCATCTAATGGTTGATGGAATGGCTTTGCATGTACGGCGTGCAACTGCAATGAATTCGACCTGCAATGGCTGATGAAAGAGCTTTGCATCCATCCATCCATCCATCCGTCCGTCGAAACATGTACGGAGAGGAAACTGAGATGCTCGACAATGTATGCGGTCATTGTCTAGTCTAGTAGTAAAATGCAAAGCAGCAGTGCCAAAAACAAACGTGACGTAATGACATTCCCTGTACGCCCATGTCGCTAATGACGCCACACCCTATTTGAATCACGTTTCGTGCTCCTTCTTGTGCCTGGTATAGTGCTATGGACTATCAGGCTACGCTCTGTTCGTCCTGCTGGAATGTAGCTCTGCCAAGGCGAATCTTACACTTGCATCCCATTTTTAATGCCGAGTCGTCGCAATCAAGTAGAGGCACCTTCATGTGGTCGATGGGTGGATGTTGAGCATTGGATTGTGTTGATGGTACTACACGGTCATGTGGGAGTAATAAGCAGTGATAAGCTATAGATTTGATATATATATATATATATATATATATATATATATATATATATATATATATATATATATATATATATATATATATATATTGAGGGAAGCTATAGATTCGATATTAAAATTAATCAAGGAAAGATTTTCATTTTCACGAAGGAATAGCAATGTTTCGGTAAGAAAACTACAGATATTCTACGGAAATAAGTTGCACAGTTATTGTATTGTTTATCAAGGACCTGGTGCGAAGTGCAATAGTATTATTTTGTGGCAACCCCTTTTTCTTTTGGCTTTTGATTTTCAATCTTTCATACTATATTTTTAAACTAAAAGTCAAAACTAAGTTTTTTTATATTGGTGTTTCTGCTGACAATGGCTATTCTGAAAACGCTTCGATGAGTTTTAAAACTTTTGTTCACTTCCAACTTGTGAAACTTGGTACGAGCGGGCATAAAATAGTATGTTTCATAACCTACGACCAACAAAATCATAAGTTTTAAGTTTCAACTCTGAAACTTTGTACAAGCGATCATAAAAATCATAAGTTTCAGAAGCTGCGACCGACAAAATCGTAAGTTTTAAGTTTCAACCCTGAAACTTGGTACGAGCTACCGATAAAATCATAAGTTTTTAGTTTCGACTCTGAAACTTTGTACAAGCGATCAGAAAAATCGTAAGTTCAAGAAGCTGCAACCGACAAAATCGCAAGTTTTAAGTTTCAATCGTGAAACTTGGTACGAGCGACCGACAAAATCATAAGTTTCAGAAGTTGCGACCGACAAAATCATAAGTTTCATGAACCAAAACTTAAAACTTGTCTAGCCTTCACAAGCTTCTTTCTCGCCGAGCTCGAGCATATCATCGAGCTCGAAGTCTAGCTCGGACTTGCTCAAGCTCGACTCAAGCTTCTACCAAGCCCTAGTCAAATCTGAAAGGATTCACTCAAACTTGGCTCGTTCACAACCCTGGTTCAAACAATTTAGCACGATCTGTCCTTTGTCTCTTCTCCTTGCTCGGACAAAAAATATTAGTCCGTTCAATCCATAGTAATCGGCGCTGGTTTAATACAAACAAACTTAATGCAACTTTATACTAAACCAGCGTCAATTAATATGGATCAAAGGGAGAATTTTATTCACATTGCGTCTCATATAGGAGTGTTTGCTTGGTCTCGGTCCCAACCGTGGCATCGGTGCCATAAGATTTCTAGCTTGGACACCCTCCTACGATGGTTAGACTAAGCTAGCACCTGGACTAGCTTAGGTTGGCACCGCGGCTGAAAAAAAAGAGCTTAGGTTGGCACCGGTTTTTTAGCACATTGCTTCATGATACAACCCTCACATTCGGCTTGTTGCCAGTAACAAGTATATCTATATATAGCTAGCCAGTTAGGATTAGCTCCATGCCTCCATCCTATCAGTGTGGTATGAGAGCTGGAAAGAGAACTGAAAGAAACACGACCAGTAACTACTAGTGTACTGCCCCGGCCTTCCCACTGAAAAAGTCAGACAACTTTTTTTGACCCTTAGACAAAATTCAGACAAAATGTCATGCAAAATTTAGTTAAGTGGCTTAGCGTTTAGCCTTAGGGTGTAGGTTTTGTAGTACCGGCCAGCGGCAAAGAAGCAGCAATGAAAGAGACAGGCTACATTTGGTGGGGGAACTAAATTAGTGCACCGGGTTAGTTGGCACGGCTTGTGCAGGCGATTCTCCGTTGTAGCCAGCAAACACGGCTTTAGTCAATGTTATTATTACTGTTATTGTTACTCTCTGAAGCCAAGTCCTAGCCTCCTAGGCTCGTAGCCAGCGGCAATTACAACACACAGCCTCACTCGCGTAGTACGTCCTCCGTGCAGGTGCATGCCCACGTACCTGCATGTCCTTGTGAATTTCCGTATGTACAAATAGCTAGTCAGTTATCCCCTCCGTTTTTATTTACTTCAAATAGTAGCTTTGGTCAAAGTCAAACTTCATAAACTTTGACTAAGTTTATCGATAAAAATATGAACGTATACAATAACAAATCAATAGCATTAGATTCAATTATTAAATGTACTTCCACATCATATAGATAAGTTATGGGAAAGGGTTTTATTCTTTTCTATAAACTTGATTAGACATAATTTGACTTTAGTCAAATCTAATGCGGAATAAATAAAAATGGAGGGAGCATTACTATTAGGTCCATCCTATTAGTGTGTCCCGAGAGCTGGAAAGAAAACTATGGAACACTACCAGTTACTACTAGTATACTGCCCCGGCCTTCCCAACGAAAAAGCCAGACGAAATTTAGTGAAGGAGCTTAGCATTTATCCTTTTTTTCTAAAGAAAACCACGTGTTTATAATATAATATTGAAATTTACAACACACGTAGTTCACACTAGACAATTCCAGAAAGGACAACCGTCACAGCACATCAGCAAAAAACACCCACATAAAAGAAATTTAACAATTGATCCTTGAGGGGGTTGATTGCAGAACCAAATGTTTGCCTGCCATCGTTCACCAGCAACAACGTCGCCGGAGGAGTAGGAGACAAACACCACAGACTGAACAGTCGTCGGAGCACCATCACATCACTATTTTGTGAGCCGAGAAACCAATGCAGCAGGCGGCAGAGCACATATCGTTGTGGAGCGTTGGCCGGGGTCAACCCCGTGCACCTTGGGCCTCAAATTCGATGTCTTCGGCCGATGAGGATTTACAAATACCAAAAATATAATTGTAAATCCTCGTACTTTCCACCAGAGGCAATTTTATCGTACATGCATCTTGGGCAAGTGTCTGGGCTCGATGCGGCCACACACATGAACTCCGACGAGCTACAAATGCCATCAAAATCGTCAATGTAGTACGGAACGAACACTCATTTTTTAGGGGCTGGAAACACTGGCGCATCCTATTTGGCGCTTCAAGCGCCTGTTACAATCCATTTTGCAAATGGTCGCCTGAAACACTCCAAGCTAGCCCGGCTCGTTCCAGTTTTTTTTTCCTGTTTTACAAGCGCCAGAAAAGGTACGGGCGTTGTCTTTTTCGTAATGCGACACTTAAAAATACCAAAAATGTGATCGTCACATCCTCGTACTTTTCGCGAGAGGCAATTTTATCGTGCATGCACCTTGGGCAAGTGCCCGGGCTCGATGCGGACACACACATGAACTCCGACGAGCTACCAATGCCATCAAAATTGTCGAAGAAGTACGGAACAAACACTCATTTTTTGAGGAGCTGGAAACACTGGCACATCCTATTTGACGCTTCAGACACCGTTACAGTGCATTTTGCATCCTATTTGGCGCTTCAGGCGTCCGTTACAGTTCATTTTGTAAATGGGCGTCTGAAGCACTCAAAGCTGGCCCGGCCCATTCCAGTTTTTTCCTGTTTTACGTCAAAAAAGTGAGGGCGTTCGGTGTCGAACCGGACATTCAAAACACCAAGCCATCGCCACATTAATGTAATTTTCTTTCTTTTATTTGATTTTTCAGTTCGGTTCTTTTCTTTTTTCTCATCATTTTGTTTTCTTTAATGCGCAGTTATTTTAAATTCGTTAACCTTTTCTCAAAATGGATGATTTTTTTTAATTTGATGCAGTTTTTAAAAAAAAATTGAGGAGCCTTTTCAAATTGGATTTTTATTCAAAATCAACGAACATTTTTCGAATTTGATGAACTACTCCCTCCGTCTGAAAAAACGTGTCCCAAGGTTGTTTCTCATATGGATGTATCTAGCACTAACTTGATGCTAGATACATCTATTTGGGGGACAATTTTTTTGGGATGGACGGAGTATTTTATAAATTGATGAACTTTTTCTCAAATTAGTGAACTTTTTTCAATTTTCTTGAACTTTTTTTGTATTTCATGAACTTTTCTGAATCCATAAAAAAATTCAAACTCGTGATTTTTTCTTAAATTAGTGATCTTTTTAAAATTCCGTGAACTTTGTTCTTAAATTAGTGAACTTTTTCATTATCTGTGAACATTTTTGAATACGTGAGCCTTTTCTTTTCAAAAAAATATATTTGTGAACATTTTCTTAATCTCTGAACTTCCATTGTTTGGAATAGTGCAGCTACTATTGTCCTTAGCTCTTTTCGAGGTACTATGGATAACTAGTACTCTCTTCGTTCTAAAATAGATGGCTCAATTTTGTACTAGCTTTAGTATAAAGTTGGGTTATCTATTTTAAAACGGAGGGAGTACCTGGTAGCCTTATTGGTTAGCCGAGCGGGTGTAGGAAAGCAAGGGTGTGACTTTGAATCCTCGGCGTGACAATATTTTTTCCCGAAATCTCAAAAGTGCACGCGCACTTTTTTGCGAGACCGAGCGGCCGGCTGTCAACCACACGATTTCAATCACACGCGTGCATCCCCACTCCAGATGTCATCTGGTCGGGAGCCCACATCGTCATCCCATTCCAGCCAGCCGGCCTGCCCACCATCCACCCCGCTGTCTCTCACTGTCTCGCATCTCCCCAAATTCATCTGGATCCAGTCGCCGTCGGCTCCTCCGAGCGCGGCCCTCTCCGGATCCGCATGACCGCATCCACAAGCCGGCCTCCTCCTCTGGCTCGACCCTGAGATCCCCCACCCGGAACCTTCCCGGCGACGGTGCGGTCCAGGCCGCCGTGGAGCCATGGATCTAGGCCATGGCCCTCCCTGCTCGTACCTCCATCCCCTCTACCACGGTGAAGACGAGGCCCTAGCACTCGCCTCCCCCACGAGCTCCAGGCATGAGGTCCAAGACCCGCCTCATCCAGATCGGGCCGCGGTGTCGCGCCACCACCACGTGAACCCGGCTGCCTCCTCCGCCATTGACGACGTCCACACGGACGGTCGTGCACCACCAACACCACCACCTCTCCCCCGTCACTCGGCTACATGGAGGACGTGGAGGTGCTCCCTGAGGCCTCTCTTCTCTCTCTCTCTGCATAGTTGCAATGGATGCCTGCAAAAAAATTTAAGAACAAGTACGAGCTAGCTAAGGGATCAACAGAATCCAGCACCAGATCACCTGATGCAGTAATTCAGGAACATCATTTGCTTTTTTTGTTTCTGGTATTTGATCTGATGCATTTATACCTGACATGGGTGTTCCTTCCATTGCAATGATGGGATTAGTCTGCATTTCGTACATCAATTTCTAGTTTGAGTTGCTATGGTCGACCAGAGTTAGGTGTACAAGTTTGTTGTCTGACTTAATGTGTAACTATCTCACAATGATCAATTCATAATGTGGTTCGTGTTAACTAGTAGCATAAGTTCATCAGGATCATTATTCTGTGTTCTATCAGGATCATCATTTTGTGTTGTATCAGGGTCAATGACCAATCTGGACGGTCTCTTTTCAGATGGTAGTTGAACGCGGAGAAGGGAGATACTAGCATGCTTTGCGTTCGTCAATCTGGACGGTCTTTCAGGTGGTGTTTGAACGCAGGGACGGAAATACTAGCAAGCTGCTGCTGATGATTTTTACACACATGCCTTGTACGAGCTAATGGCAGCTCCGCGCGGCTGTGATTCAACTTGGCCTTGTACGAGCTCATGGCAGCTTCCCATCAATATCTGGTATGTCATGTCAGGAAATGCAAGTTGTTTTTTCTACTGCCGCTCAAGTTGCACAGGCACTTGTATCAGTACGCATTTCTGATACAGCTTAATCTTATCTCTGTAGCACACTCGCTAGAAGGCCGTTGATTTGGATGAAATTGGGTGTCCTACATTCTGCTACTTTTGTGCTATGCTTGTTGCCTCTGTATGCTTCAGGTATAGAAAATCCTATCCACTTTCATGAAGATACAAAGACTAGATGACATTTTTGTTTAAGCCTTGTTTAAGTTGATCTATTTTGCTATTCATATTTTTTTGTTGGCATGTGTAGCAGTTGTAGTTGCACACATAATAGTTCTCAGTTGGATATGACCATCAAGCAGTTACACAACACAACAATACTAAATTGGCTAGATGAATCTAGCTCTCACATTGCTTACTTCAATTTAGCTAGACGCGGGTCATTGTAAGCACGACCAACTACTATTTGTAAACTAGAAGCATGCATACTCTCGTCCGCATATGTACAGTACTTTCGGCATCTTGCTCAAGGAGCTATGGTGATTAGGATTAGTGGTGAGTTTGTACAGCGATTAGGGTTGAGTTGGATTTTCGCGGCGGGTTGTTCTAATTTCACAACTATTGATATGGTTCAGCATCCTATCTTGATCCATCTATTTTTGCCTAGACTACAATTGTCCCGTTAAACATGATACTCTCTCTAGAGCTTCATTACATTATGTACCTCTTTTTTTCTTGTAAATGCATCTGTGTGGTTTCTCTGTTTTCTCGTAAGTTGCCACATGTAAGTAACTAGTTGGCTAGTTTGTTGTAATAGTTGCACAGGAACGCAAACGTAGTTGGATGACTCATATACATATCTCAGTTGGCTAGCCAACTTATGAAGTTGCACACTAAGGGCTAACCAGTTGCACAAGCGATGATACTTAGACTTGGGAAATTTACTTGCGATGTTGATTCAACTTGGGTTTCTATGGCAGCTGAAGTAGAAAATGCAAATTTTGTAGCTTAACAGTTGTAATCTTATCTTACCAGATATTGATGGGAGCAATCAGACTTTTGATGTCTATGCATTCATCTATGTTATCGATAATTTTTCATTCAGTCATCTAATCCACCTCCACTTATGCGTGTATAGTCTGCTACCTTACCCAAATAGTACTAGTACTGAAATATTAACAACATTTTCATTCTCACAGATTGTTAACTCAACCCCTTCTAGGTATTTTTCTAGGAAAAACAGTCAAATTCATTTGTACAGATGCATCACTTTTGTGATCCTGCTAGCCAATCTCTGGTATGATGCTTGAATTTTTGATGATTGGAGTGTTGATCTGTACAAGAGTTTTTTAGAATTGTGATCTTCAAGTTTTTTAGAATTGTCCCAAGAGTATGTAACGACTTGGCATCCTCAGACTTTCTAGTTGCAGAATAGTATCTAATTAGTTGGCAACCTCAGTAATTCTAGCTGCACAACAATGTACAACTATTTGACATCCTCAGCTTCTCTAGTTGCACAAGAACTCAGATTAGTCCCATCTTAAAAAAAATTGAGGATTGCCGAAGAGTATGTAACGACTTGACATCCTCAAGCTTTCTCGTTGCAGAATAGTATCTAATTAGTTGGCAACCTCAGTAATTCTAGTTGCACAACAATATACAACTAGTTGACATCCTCAGTTTCTCTAGTTGCACAAGAACTCAGATTAGTCCCATCTTAAAAAATTGAGGATTGCCCGAGAGTATGTAACGACTTGGCATCCTCAGGCTTTCTAGTTGCAGAATAGTATCTAATTAGTTGGCAACCTCAGTAATTCTAGTTGCACAACAATATACAACTAGTAGACATCCTCAGCTTCTCTAGTTGCACAAGAACTCAGATTAGTCCCATCTAAAACAAATTGAGGATTGCCCAACAGTATCTAACGACTTGGCACCCTCAGATTTTCTAGTTGCAGAAGAGTGTCTATTTAGTTGGCACCCTCAGCAATTCTAGTTGGACAACATTATCCAAGTGGTTGACATCCTCAGCCTCTCTAGTTGCACAAGAATTCAGATTAATCCCATCTTAAAAAATTTGAGGGATTGTCCAACAGTATCTAATGATTTGGCACCCTCAGGTTTTCTAGTTGCAGAAGAGTATCTCTTTAGTTGGCACCGTCTGCAATTCTAGTTGGACAACATTATCCAAGTAGTTGACATCCTCAGCCTCTCTAGTTGCACAAGAATATCTCATTAGTTGGCATCATCAGCATTTCTAGTCGCACAAGAATATCTCATTAGTTGGCATCATCAACATTATCCAACAGTATCTCATTTTCTAGTTGTATTTTTAAAAATATCAAATGAAGGGTATCACCAGCCTTTTTTAGTTGGCATGGTTAGTTATATACTTGCATAAGTTTTCACTCAACTGTTCTTTTTTTAATACCCAGAATGTCAACGCAGAAGTTGAGATGAATGGAGAGAATCCAGACTGCCCGTCACAGGCTGGTAGGATAATGGCGTCCCCAGGGAGATTTGTCAAGTTGAATAAAGAACTGACTCCAATGCAAGGAGCAAATTTGTGTGAGAGGCTATTCGGGGGGTCTTCTGAACGTAGCTGAGACGCTGCCTACGGAGCTGACCAAGTACCTAGTGCAGTGCTACAAACCAGAAACTTCAAAAACCACAACCGTCACAGTTGCACATGTTTGCTAGTATAGTTGGTACATCAAGGCTTCTCTAGTTGCACATAGTATGCAAAAGTTGGCACATGAAGGTTTTCACCTAGTTCCACATGTTTTTGCTGGTTTTATGGTCCATTAATCTTCTGTCTTTTTCACCCCCCAGAATTGCACATACTATGCAAAAGATGGTACAGGAGTTCATACATAACACATAGTAAAGGGGAGCCTGTTGGCTTCAGTGCCTGGGGGATTTTTTTTGCTGGTAACAAGATCTCCACAAGAAGGTTGAGAGAACAGCAGGTAGGGAGGATCAACATGCATAGAGGGGAAGGGGAGGGATATGAGAAGGGGAAACTCACAGGGTTTTTGTTGCAGCTTTTTCCCTTGATTTCCTCAGTTTGGATCTCAGCTTCTTCTCCTTGCCATGACGATCTAGGGGTTTTCCTTAGCAGACAACCATTTTTCGTGGGTAAAAGAAGATCTTTGGGGAAGGAGGAAAGGACAGGAAAGGAGAGGAGAGAGAGCTTTTGTAGCGCTGGGGTGGAGGCGTGATCGGTTGGCGGAGCTGGCCGCTCCAGGACGCCCGCCTGGTGCGCGCTGGTCGTGGGGGACCGGCGGTTTCCTTTTTGGTACGGGGGACCAAAATTTTTCTTTTTTGCCGGCCGCTCGGGACTGTTTCTGTTGTGCGCTCTCGACAGGAAAAAGGCGGCCGAAAAGTGGTGGGGGTGAGCGCTTTCCTTCCTGGGACAGGGGAGACAGGCAGTTTCCTTTTTTGCCTGGCCGCTCAAGAGCGCTAGCGAGCACCCTGCCGCTCGCTAGACGCGTCCATATTTTTTAGGATTTTTCCGCTGGCGTTGCGCGTTCGTGAGCCAGCCCACCAGGGCGCTGCAGCGAGCAGTTGGGTTAGACGGCGTTGAAGGCGCGGAATAGGAAGTCCCGGAAACACTCTGTGGAAGAAAAATACGAGAGAATTACTAAGTGGGCCAGCTAGGCCGTTTTCTAGCTTCAAAGGCCTAATACATTTACCGTGCTTCCTATTAGCCGCCTTGAGCGCGGTTTTCTTCCTTAGGCGGACACAGCGCACACACACGCCCATTAAACCCTCCAGCTAGCTTTGGTTTTAGGAAGCTACTGGATGCTTCCGGTTCAGGTTTTTTATATGTTTTTTTGCTGGATTTTCTCTACAGGGTTTCATTTTATTTTGTTTTCCTTTCCGGTTTTTTCCATATATTATTTTTTGATTTTTTGTGAACAATTTTAAAATTCACGAACTTTTTTAGAATTCATTTTTTGAACTTTTTATTATTTGTTTACTCTTATTTTAAAAATGCATGAACTTTCTCAAATCTGCAAAATTTTATCAAATAAATGAAGTTTTTCAAATTTGTGATCTTTTTTAAATTTTGCAAACTTTTCTCACATTCATTAACTTTTTCTTATAACCCATAAACTTTTTAAATTTTGTGAACTTTTTTCAATCCATGATTCATTTTCCAATTTAGGTGCTTTTTAATTTGAAAAAAGGTCAAATTCAATGTTTTCCCCCAAAGTCAACCAGTCAAGCAAAGGGCAACCCGCTTATTTGGTAGGTCCTAGCGAGTGAGTGCTAAGCTACCAACTGGCGCACAAGGCACTGAATAGGAGGTCTCGCCGTCTACTTAGTTCCCTCCATTATCATAAACAAGAAAATTATCTTCAAGGGCCATAAACAGGTTTGCACGGCTCGTGAAGGAAAACACGACATGATCGCTGCGAGCTGGCTTGCCTGTCCGGCTATGTTTGACTCGAGACCACCAGCGAGCCAGTGGTAGTGACTGGCGGCCATGCCCTAGCTAGCTCCGAGACTGGACCACCGGCAGCGGGCAGGAGAGATAACTCGCGGAGAGTGTGCGTGCTGCTGGAGCACCAGTTAGGCTGCAACTCTGACGAGTGAAGGCAACAATGGAACCGCAAGGCAGAAATCCGGCTCAAACTATTTTATTCTTCGGGGATAGAAAGGCAAGACCCAATCCGCACTTTCACTAAAATCGATTCGTGCTACCCGCTCAATTTCTTCATCAACACTTGTCACTCTTGGAGCTTGGGCTTCTAGGTAGTATAGGTCATCCTTGAAAGCTTCCTTGCTTGTGGTGTACTTTGAGAAGTTTGTAAAGGTGTCGTGGTCGCCTTCAAGACCAACTCCGAGTGATTGAGGCTCATGCATTGGGTGACTTAGAGTGAGAATATTGTGAGCCACTTGTTGGTGTTCCGGAGCTTTGGCTTCGGCACAACTCCAATGGAGATTAACACATCCCAAAGAGTATGAACTTGGGGATAAATTTCTCATCCTCGAGTCACTTGTGATTAATCATTTCTCGCATGGTACTTGCTTTTGTATGCTTCTTGGATGGCTAATTAGATTGTTGCCTGGCATACTTTGCATTGAGCTTGCTTGCCATATAGGTTGTTCTTACCTAGTTGCATATCTAGAGAATTTACTTTATCCGAATTGACCAAAAAATTGAAGTTAAGCTTAAAATTTATAGTTCGTATTCACCCCCCTCTAGTCGACCTGTCGATCCTTCCAATTGGTATAAGAGCTTTGGCATTGTTTAGCGACATGTCATGGACAGGACAACCTAGTTATACGCTATTTGTATGATATTCCCAATCATAAAAAATCAATCTATTATAGTGTCACGAGGTGTGTGTCGTCCCATCGAGTTGCTACCTCCGGCCAAAATCCGAGCTACCTAGCGTTGGGCATGGAGTAGGAACTAGACAGTGGTGACAGTGAAGCTTTGCACACAGCAACCCAGAATCAGAGAGAGAGAGAGAGAGAGAGAGAGAGAGAGAGAGAGGAAAAAACGCACATGGCAACCATTTTACAGCTGCCAATGGTTACCATGTGCTACATACCTTAAAAGTTGGACTCCCTGAGATTAAGAGTGTCAATGAGCGCTCACTCTTCAAAGTGCTTTTTGCAAAGTGTCTAAGTTGCAGACTATGACTGGAGGCAGCCAATCATCGGAGCTTGCATCTGTTGTAGCGTGGTTCACCTGGTGGCAACAAAGACAATTGGTGATAGGAGAATCGGTGCAATCTTGTGAGAGATCTACCCTTGTAACATCCCCAGCATCACACTACAGTAATCCCTTATGATCAGTACCTAGTCATCTTGATTTACAAAGCTTAATCATGTTAGGGGTAATATCTTAACTCAAATCCCTTCTCTGAATTCTATTCTAATTCAAAGTGAAATTTGAAGTTGTAAAAAAAGTTGCGGGAAAAATGTTCATTATTTAGAAGATATTCCAAAACAATTTGATGTTAAGAAAAGGAACATCACTATGTTGCTAAAATGAGCAGTAGCAATTAATCCAGTGCAATTCTAGCATTTTAAAATGCCACTCCATTTATGAAAATTCCAAATGGATTCAAATAAATCCCAAGCTTATGGTGGCAGTGCACCACTGCCCCTAGTATTGTTTTTCACCAGTGGCACATTTTTGCAAAAGATAATTAGTGCAAAAGAAAATGCAAAAGGCTGCTGTTAAATGAAATTAGAAAAGTTTTAAAAGAAAAAGAAAAGGGGAAAGAAAGCCTCCTGCCCTCTAGGCCTCGGCCCACCCGAGCCGGCCTAGTGGCCCACTCCCCCCGGTCAACTCTCTCATCCCCCTGTTCCCCCGACCCGAGCCGGGCGCCCGTTCCCGCCGGACCACCTCGCCGGCTCCGTCGCTACAGCGCGCCGCGGAGGGGATAAGGCCGCCACGAGCGCGCCTCGGGACGCCTTCCCACCCCCCACTTGCGCCTCTCCTCCCCCAGATCCACCTCTCTCCTCTCCCTCTCCTTCGTTCTGGTGAGGAGACCGACGCGGTCGCCGCCGTTCTCCGTCGTCCACGCGGCCACAGCCATCGCATCGCTTCGCCGTCCTGTCCATCGTCTCCACCGGTCTCGACTACATCGTCCTCAACCACGAGCGCGAGCAGGAGAGCTCTGCTACGCCGCGGATCGAGCCGTTCCCTTTGCTTCGGCCGCCGGCGATCGTCCTCCGTCTCCGGCGACTCTGCTGCTACTAATCTTCCACGGGCCACCTTGAGCCGCTCGGTGAGCTCCGTCACCTCTTCCTTTTCCTCCTTTAAATTGCTGCGCCCGTAGCTCGCCGCTTCTACGGTGTCCGAACACAGCGCCGCCGTCGAGCTCCTCGTCGTGGCCACGCTCGCCGATGCGCTCGTCCGAGCTCGCAGTCGTGCTCAGCACGCGCGTAGGGCCCCGTAGCGCCGCGCTCGCCTGTGCGCCCCCCTGGCTGCTCTGCCCGCGCGCCGCCTCTGCCGCTCGCGCGGTGCGCCCCCGTGTGCGTGCGGGCGTGCTGTGTGTGTGGTGAGTGCGTGCGTGCAGTGTGTGTGTGCATTGAGTGGGTGGTCGAGCCCACGCCCGGCCACGCCCACCTCCAGCATCGCCGCGCCGCTGCACTGCTGCTGCTTCTCTGCCCGCTGCTGCTCCTCTGCTACAGTAACGTTCAGTTACTGTAGCAGTAGCCCGCTTTGCATCTATTATGCTGACTGGCCCTCTAAACAACCTCAAAACAGCAACTAGATCAAGCCTAACATAGTTAAAATAGATATGTGCGGGTAGTACACTTGACAATGCTCAAATGTTTCCATTGGACCAAATCCTTTTAGTGCATAGATTAAATTCGATGCAAATCACAAAATGCTATCTTTTGTTAGCAGAAAACAGAGCTATGTGTGGGTGAGTGTGTTCTGCATAGTGTGTGTGCGTACAGTTGGCCATGGCCGTGTGCTCCTGTGTGTGTATGTGTGCATCATGCGTGTGGCCGGTTGGGCTATGCCCATTAGTGGCCGGCCCTAGCTTAGATTAGTACTACTAGGTTTTAATTAGTGTTAAGTTAGTCTAGTAGTAGATGACATGTAGACCCTTTTAAATAAGTTAGATTTGTTTAATTGTTTAGGTAAATAGTCTATGACATGTGGGCCACACCTGTCCTTTGACTAGTCAAATTTAACTTAGTCAGTTCGGTTTAAGCTAAATATAATAATCCCAAGAATTCAATTAAGCTTTGAAAAATCATTATAAAATAAACCGTAGTCCCGGATGAAAAAACTTTGTACATGAAAGTTGCTCAGAACGACGAGACAAATCTGGATACGCAGCCCGTTCGTCCGCCACACATCCCTTGCATAGCGAACACGCAACTTTTTTCCTCCGGTTCATCTGTCCGAGAACGCGAAACACCGGGGATACTTTCCCGGATGTTTCCCCCCTTCGCCGGTATCACCTCCTACCGCGTTAGGTCACACCCGGCACATCTTATTGCCATGTTATGCTTTGTGGTGCTATGTTTGCTTTATATTTACTGTTTCTTCCCCCTCTTCTCTCCGATAGACCCCGAGACCGATGCTGCCCTTGTGATCGACTACGTCGACGACGACCCCTCCTTGCCAGAGCAACCAGGCAAGCCCCCCCCCCCTTGATCACCAGATATCGCCTACTCTCCTTTATACTGCTTGCATTAGAGTAGTGTAGCATGTTACTGCTTTCCGTTAATCCTATCATGATGCATAGCCCGTCCTTGCTACTACTATTGTTACCTTTACCTGCAATCCTAATGCTTAGTATAGGATGCTAGTTTTCCATCAGTGGCCCTACATTCCTGTCCATCTGCTGTGCTATACTATCGGGCCGTGATCACTCGGGAGGTGATCACGGGTATATACTGTATACTTTATACATGATACATGTGGTGACTAAAGACGGGTCGGCTTGTGGAGCACCCGCGAGTGATTCACGGATTGGGGGCTGAAAGGACCTTTGTCCCAACGTCCCTCTGTGTGGATCTTTGTGGCGAAGCGACAGGGCAGGTTGAGACCACTTAGGAGAGAGGTGGGCCTGGCCCTGGTCGACGTTCGCGGTTATTTCAAAATAACACGCTTAACGAGTTCTTGGTATTTGATCTGAGTCTGACTACTGGCCTATACGCACTAACCATCTACGCGGGGACAATTATGGGCACTCGACATCGTGGTATCAGCCGAAGCCTTCGTGACGTCAGCGACTGAGCGGCGCGCGCCGGATTGGACCCGTAACGCACTTCCTTTGTAATGGAGGTTGCTAGTTCTGCTTCCGGCCGCCGTTCGCAACGTGCAGTGTGCAATGGGCGATGGGCCCAAACCCCTGCGCCATAGGATTTAGACCGGCGTGCTGACCTCTCTGTTGTGCCTAGGTAGGGCTGCGACGTGTTGATCTTCCGAGGCCGGGCATGACCCAGAAAAATGTGTCCGGCCAAATGGGATCGAGCGTGTTGGGTTATGTGGTGCACCCCTGCAGGGAAGTTAATCTATTCGAATAGCCGTGATCTTCGGTAACAGGACGACTTGGAGTTGTACCTTGACCTTATGACAACTAGAACCAGATACTTAATAAAACACACCCTTCCAAGTGCCAGATATAACCCGGTAATCGCTCTCTAACAGGTCAACGAGGAGAGGATTGTCGGGTAGGTTTATGCTATGCGATGCTACTTGGAGGACTTCATTCTACTCTCTTTTACATGCTGCAAGACGGAGGCTGCCAGAAGCGTAGTCTTCGATAGGATTAGTTATCCCCCCTCTTATTCTGGCATTCTGAAGTTCAGTCCACTGATATGGCCCTTTACACATATACCCATGCATATGTAGTGTAGCTCCTTGCTTGCGAGTACTTTGGATGAGTACTCACGGTTGCTTTCTTCCCCCCTTTTCCCCTTTCCTTTCTTTTTGGTTGTCGCAACCAGATGCTAGAGTCCAGGAGCCAGACGCCACCATTGACGATGACTCCTACTACACCGGAGGTGCCTACTACTACGTGCAGCCCGCGGACGGCGACCAGGAGTAGTTTAGGAGGATCCCAGGCAGGAGGCCTGCGCCTCTTTCGATCTGTATCCCAGTTTGTGCTAGCCTTCTTAAGGCACACTTGTTTAACTTATGTCTGTACTCAGATATTGTTGCTTCCGCTGACTCGTCTATGATCGAGCTTTTGTATTTGAGCCCTCGAGGCCCCTGGCTTGTAATATGATGCTTGTATGACTTATTTTATTTGTAGAGTTGTGTTGTGATATCTTCCCGTGAGTCCCTGATCTTGATCGTACACGTTTGCGTGTATAATTAGTGTACCATTGAATCGGGACGTCACAACCCTTGCAATCAAGAGGAATGATCATGGTAATTTCCTTGCGGCGGCGACCTGGTTCATACCCCATGTGACTAGTGTGGATTCTGCTGAAATAATTGCTAATCAAAATGGTATCTATTTGGCTGCGAATATTGACTGCAACTAGGTGCTTCTTGAGTCTGGTTGCTTGTTTTGCCGTTGAAACATTGCGAAAAGAGGAAGATTACTTCGATCCTAATGTTGTTGCGATCACAGAATGCAAATCAACTAGCAAGTGAGTGTGGCCATGTTGATTATCAACATTGTTATAGAGAAGCTAATGAAGTGGCGAATTGCCTAACTAAATCTGCATTTAACTCTATATCTTTCTCCTTTTGGGACACTATCATCCATTTATTTCATCTTGCCTTGTAAATGATCTCTTGATCTTGTGGTCAATAAAGTTCTATTACTGTAAGAAAATGATTCTTGCAAATAAAAAAATAAATACGATAGATATGTGGTTTTCTGCAAAGTTGATTATGATGTTTTTATGTCAAATACTCAGCTTCTTGTTATTCGACCCATTGGTTATGAATGCTCTTGAATACGTTGACTCCAAGTGCCTCAATCTTATAACACACAATGTTATATAAAAAAGTCTTAAAAACAACTCCGCAATGTAAATTGTAACATAGTGAGTACTAATCGATTCAAAACATTATCTTAAACTAGTCTTGTATGTAGGCTAGTCACTTCAAAATTGCTAACGTCAATAAACCTTTAGCCACGCAAAATCAAGACTTTAACTTCTGTTACCCGCGCCAACAATCAAGTTCCAAGTCCCAGCAACAATTTTTGAGGGGTCAACTTTCAACTACCAACAAAGGGAGTGACTATAGGTAAGTGGTCTGATAAATTATTTTAAGTAAATCGATTTTCTAGGCCATTAGATTAAGATCCAACGTCTGTTCATCTTTCTTCTTCCTCCAACTCTATCCTTCTCCAACCGTTCCTTCTCCCAACTTACATATAGCTATTGTGAACAACAAATGCATGTTGCAACATAGAAAAATCCAAAAAAAAAATATTGTGTTTGCAAAGACTCAAAGTCCATTTCCGAACAACAAAAGAGAAGGCGGAGCTCAAAGAACATCAACTTTTTGAGCATGACAAACCGAACATCCGAAACAACAAATTACGTTGTCTTTTTTTTGCGGGTAGACAAATTACATTGTCGTGGATGACAATTTTCTTAGCAAGCATAATAAATGTGTTGTTGTAAGGATGACAATTTTTATTACTAGCAAGCATGACATCCTCAGGACAATATAATTTGTCATAAAAAACGTTTGATTTGCCGTGCTCGAAAAATCCGAAGTCAGATTTTTATCATTTCCGAAGAACTATTTTCCAGGCCCAGTTGCAAATTGCAGCGGGGAGGCCTCTCCCGGTTAAACCAACCCCTCTGCCGTAGTCCAAAGCCCAGGCTCCAAAACCGCAACCAAATGTCCTCCTCCACTGCCCCGTCCCCGTCGCCGTCCCGCCTGGTGCCGCAGCTCCTGGTGGCCCTCCTCCAGCGCCGCCGCTTCGACGCCGCGCTCCGCCCGTCCCCCACCTTCCGCGGCTTCTCCCCGTCCTCCATCGCCGCCTCGCTCGCCGCCATCCCGCGCCTCATCCTCCCGCGCTCCGCGGGCCGCCTCTGCCCGCAGCGGCCCTTCCCCGCCCCGTCCTCCTCCTACCACCGCCGGGTCGCCGCCGCGCTCACCCTCGCCTTCCTCAACTGGTCCCACTCCGACGCTGCCAACCCGCGCGCCGTCCCGCTCACCGAGGCCCCGCTCCGCGCCGCCGCGCTCTCCCTCGCCCGCGCCCGCGCGCTCCCCGCGCTCTTCGGCCTCCTCCGCGAGCACGCCCCGCTCGTCTCCACCGCCGCGCTCACCGACGTCATCCGCGCGCTCGGCGAGGAGGGCCTCCCGCGGCAGGCCCTCGCCGCCTTCCACCGCGCGCGCCAGCTCCGGTGCTCCCCGGACGCGCAGTGCCACAACACGCTGCTCGCCGCGCTGTGCCGGAACGGCCGGTTCAAGGAGGCCAGGTTCCTGCTCGACCAGATGGAGCGCCCCGGCGCGCGCTGCAGGCCTGACTCCTACACCTACACCGTGCTCATTTCCTGGTACTGCCGGATCGGGGCGGGGACCGGGTGCCGGAAGGCCGCCAGGAGAAGGATCTACGAGGCCGGGAGGCTGTTCCGGAGGATGGGGGAGAAGGGGCTGGAGCCGGACGTCGTGACCTACAACTGCTATATCAATGGCCTCTGCAAGACGTACCGCGTGGAGCGTGCGCACGAGGTGTTCGATGAAATGGTGAAGAAGGGGTGCTTGCCAAACCGGGTGACATATAACTCGTTTGTGAGGTATTACAGTGCGGTGAATAAGGTTGACAAGGCCGTTGAGTGGATGAGGGAAATGGTGGCGAGGGGGCATGGGATGGCGACATCAAGCACGTACACACCTCTTATACATTCGCTATACGAGAGTGGGCGGATCGGGGATGCAAGGCGGTTCATGATCGAGATGGCGGAAAGCGGGCACCTGCCAAGGGAACACACCTACAAGCTTGTGAAGGATGCAACTGAAAAGGCCGATGAGGAGGCCTTGCCAGCAGAGCTGTGTCACTCCATTGAGGATGGCATCAAGGAAAGGTTTCAGCATGTACTGCGTATGAAACCCATAATGCGGCCAGTGACAAGATAATCAGGATCAACATTGAGGTTGTGCAAACTTAACATAGGAGAGGTTCATCCTGCACACAGAAGCTTCTTGATTGAGAATTCCAAGGGGCATGCTAATGCATGTGTAAGCTGTTGAAGACTGTGATCGGGAGTGCCCTGGGTAGAAAGCTTTGTTGAAAGAGCATTGCCTTTGAGAGTAGATGATGATCCCAGGGGAAAATCACTTGATGAAAATGAGATTGAAGCCCAAAACACCACCAATGAGAACTCACAGGATTGTTCTGAGGCAAAGATGAAGTGGATTTGTGCAGAAGGTAAATGTTGTGTGAGATTCTCCTCACTATCATAATTGATGCGGGAATAATTGCTGTGCAACAGCCAACAAGCCTGGCCTGTTGTTGTTTACAAGTGGTAAAACCTTTGTTACTGTACATTTCTGGGATCATGTAGTTTGCAGCATGACCATCATAAATTTGTATTTCGCATTTTCTTTTATATACATTCATCACAAGGAATTTGTTTTTCTCACCCAGGCCTACACATGTTCAGTTTACCAGAATTGCCAGTAAATTGTTTGTGAAATTGTGTGTTTTCTGTTCATAATTACATTAATGCTTTGTAATTTTTGGCAATGGCATCATTGGGATTGCATCTATATTAGAAGTCACTGCATTCTCCGTTGCTATATAATGTAATTTGGTGAACACACGCATGAAGTGTATAATGCATGTCAAACAAGTCAAAACAAGCTGTATAAAGGTCACACATTCTTTACTGTGACGAATAAGTCACTCCTATAAAACAAAATGACTTACTAAGGTAGCATTTCTACAAAAAGAACTTCACACACGAACTCGGAATATGGATAACAACAAGGACCCAAAATTTAGTTTCACAAATTGCACACAACTTCCAGTTCAAGGCTGACAGATGATTTATACTGATCCGTCATACCGATACAGAAGTAGAAACTCTGTAAGCTTATGTTGTCTGCTTTCTGTTCGTGGCCTTCGCTGTATATACCAAACAACCATCTGTTGCTCCCTCCATTTGATGCTTATGAAATGTTCAGGGATCTGACTCTTCACGGTTTCCAAGCTGATGGCGGTGGTGGGGGTGTCGGGAACATTGGGGGAACTGCTGAGAAGATGGTGTTCTTATCAATTGAGTATCTTCCAGTATCGATGTCAGCTAGAGAAATCAATGCTGCAACCAGGCCAGCATTTGCTGCAAGAGTAGGCTCTGTGTAATTGTAATTTGTGCGGATATCTTTGAAGCCATCATGCTTGTCAGGGCCAGCAACCATTGCTCCGACGAGGATATTAGGGTTTGCTTTCTTAGACTCCCTCCATTTAAAACCTCCTTTGCATCCGTACTTGACACCGTTATGAGGGATTGATGCCCCTCTGTGATGAACGCGCTTGGGGTACTTCTTTCCAAAACCAACGACGTAGCTCATCTTTTGTGGGTTCTTGCCTAGAATATAATCAAGCTGCAAATTGAAGGGTTTTGAGTGTCAATTGACTGATGCCTGCTAACGTACATTATACATTATTTTAGTCCAGGAGTATTGAGTACAAAACTCTACCTGTGACTTTGCAAACTTGCGGAGGACATCTGTGGTATAGAAATTAGGTCCACAATACCACCCTGGTGTATCTGCAGTGTCCAGGTAATCAGCATACAAAGAGGCAAGGAATGCTGCATTGACGACGTACTGAAGTGGTTGAGGCCCTCCATGGTTGAGTTGTATCAATCCTCCTGCAAAACATTCGGTTACTTATCTTTCCAGTGTGGAAGTGGATTTAGAGAGGCAGTGGAAAACAAAGAAGGGCATTACCAACCTTTAGTGAAGTTGAATGAATTGAATACTGGTAAATAGGAGCACATGACATTGTCAGTTTGGTTGTGGAATGTCCTTAATATTTCTTCATAAGGATACCCTGGACTTAGGAAGAGCCGCAACCTGCTGAGAAGAACCTGCATAATGTAGAAAGTGTTTAATGTCGGATCATTCTTCATTAACATTGATCATCATTTTCTACTAATATTCTGATTCCTTTTAAAGCATTAATGTTCTTTCTCTTCTCATTTAGATGCTGTCATATTGCTTGTTTGTTATTCCTTTGGTGCTAAATGCTAAGTATTTCTAACACATCCAGTTAACTGAACATAGGTATGAAGTATGCTAACCTGAGATCCTGGAAGCTTGTCATCCCAGGTAAACACTCCATAGTTTGGGCTACCAATCCAGAACGCTCCCGCGTGCTTCGCCATCCCTGGAGCTGTGGCGATGGTGAGGTATGATGTGTTCCCCGTGGCGAAGTACATCCACGCACCGCCCCACACAAACTCATCCCAGTAGCTGGTGGAATTGTAGAACAGCGACTGATCAGAGCCATTGGGGCTGTATCGGCCGCGCTGCAGCCTACCGAACTTGTACAGCGCCTTGGCACCGTGGACGAGCTTGTCAGAGTACGTCTTGCTGTCCTTGAACACTATGGAAGCTGCGGCAAGGGCGGCAGCCATTTCAGCGGCAAGATCCGAGCAAGAGTGGCACTCGATGACAGGCCTCTTGTAATCAATGTCCTCTGGTCTCATCCAGCAGTAGTGGTCGTTCGGCATGGGGCCTTTGGAGGTGTCACCCACGCCGACCTGCAACAAGAAGTTCATATGACATCAGTGAGCTGAAACTTTACTCAATTGAGCAGATCTGGTGCCCAATTTCCCGGGCACACGACAAAGCAAATCGGCGCAACCGAGATGATCAGCCTCTACGAACCTGGGCGACGATCCGGTCGATGGTGTCGGCGGACGAGTTGAAGGTCTTGAGCATGTAGTCGGTGCCCCACTTGATGATCTCCTTGACATGGTCGAGCTCGCCGATGGCCTCGTACTTGGCCCTGTACTCGATGACCGTCCAGCTGAGCATGGTCATGGACCAGGCCATGGGGTAATTGAACTTGATGGCGTCGCCTGCGTCGTAGAAGCCTCCGACCAAGCTCTTCTTGACGGTGCTGTCCGAGAGGCCGTCCTTCATGCCGGAGTTGCCCCTCCAGCTCACGCCGTTGTGCTTGGGCAGATGACCAGCTGACAATTTCAGACCACGACATAACGTCAGAACTCAGAAGGTGCGCTCCATTTTTGCTCTCGTATGAATAGATAGTTCCTTTTGCCTATACTTTTTCAGATACGTATGGAGACAATAGTTACTTTTCCCAAGGTGAAGTTTCTTCCGGTAAAATATGGGCATACGTAGTAACTCAGCCAGATCTCACCATCCCAGACATGCTAAATGTAGGAGGACATGATGAGGTGGCGAGGAGGCGATAGGAGGACAAAGAGCTACAATAACTAGAATTGTTTGCATGCCCCCCCGTTGGCACCACGCAAAAGCGGATCTGGTCTCGGGCCGGTGCAGTGCAGGGAGAGGAAAGGGACGAACAAGAGGTGGAAATCGAAGCAAAGGTAGTAAAAAAGATGCAGGTGAAAAAAGGAAGAAGAAGAAGAAGCAGCTGGGAAAACTCACATCGCTGGGCGTTGAAGAACATGAGCGCCTTGTGGAGCGCGAGGGTGTACTGGTCGGGGGGCGGCGGCGGCGGCTTCTTGTGCGGGACGAGCTTGACGATCATCATGACGAAGCCGACGAAGAGGCCGACGCCGAGGATGAGGCCGATGGTCCACATGAAGATCTTGCGGTCGATGACCATGCAGCCGATGTCCACGTACTTCTTCTTCTTCTTCCCGGCCTGGTCGCCCGGGCCGGCCAGCAGCCAGCTCTGCTGCGTCTCGTCCAGCTGGTGCCGCATCATGGCGCCCCGGTCCAGGTCCCGGCTCCGGTCGTCGTCCGTCGCCGAGTCCGCGTTCGAGATCTCCAGCGTCCCGCCCCACGGGTCCCGCCCAAACATCCTGCCGCCGCCTTTCGCCGGCCGCCTCCTTGCTGTCTAGTTCGCGACGGCAATGGCCGGAGGAGGACGACGGGGCTGTTTCTCAATTGGAGGGAGTGTGGGTGGAGAGGGGGGAGACGAAGGTGGTGGTGGTACTGCGAATGAATGAATGATGTCCGTCCGGGGCGGTGGTGAGCGATGGCACGGCGCTATGTTATGATGAAGTGAAACGGAGGGAGGGGTCGGGGTGGTGGTTGGGGCGTAGCTTTCGTCGCCCCCTTGGCCCGTCTTTTCGGTTTGGTCTCGTTGCCGCTATCGGATGGGTTGGCTCCGGCTCTGGTTCTAGGTGCGCCGCTTACAGTGGAGGCCGTGTGTGGTGGCCACTCCACTTCACTCGCCTCTGTACCCTGTACCCTGCACCCCGTGGGGCTCGGCTGCAGCTGGGCTCGTGCGCCTCCTCATTTTGTTACTGTCCGGCCGGCCGGCGAGCATTAACTTTTGGTGCAGTAGATCTGGGATCGCCAGCCATCTGGGGCGCACCAGGCACGGTCGTCTCTAGATGGATGGCTTCTCGAACTGCGTCCACGTACGTAGCGAGAGAGATTTTACTGCGCAGGTGCCAATAATGCAAAGAGGGCGACAGTTCTCCTAGCCAGGCTAGCTAACTTTTGCCTCCTCCTCCTCCGTTGCTTTGCTTGGCTAGCTTTGCAGAAGTGAGCGGTTGCCGTTGCTCCAAGCTTGAAGCAAAGCCATGCGATTCGGGTGCTCCTGCCTGTGTTTGGGCATGCGTCTTTCTTTGAGTTTCTCCCTTTTTTTCCATTCTGCGTGCCTGCCTCTGTGGAATGGATAATAGTTTGGGAGTAGTAGCTACGTGGGGGAGAGGGTTGGTTGGATACTTGAAGTGGAGGGGAAGAAGACGGCCATGCCGCATGTGGCGGGGACGGGGAAAGGTACGACCACGTACGTCTAGCATATAGTAGATGCCCGTTGCTCTGAATGTACGCCGTTTTTCTCTATTTTTTCTCCGAAGTATACTACCGACCGTGCTTTAAAAACTCTATCCACTGCGCGTCACCTGCAAGATCCTTGTAGCATGTATTATAATGGGATGATGATTCCTGGCTAGCTACGCTAGCCATCCACCCAAATCTAACCACACCAGCAATATTATCAAACAGGATTTGATTAGGAGCTAGCTAGTGAGGCCGACAAAGCAGTAGGGGTTGGGAATGTTGTTGGTGCCACGATAGCCTGATATATATAAATTAAATTTTTGCGACAAACAGTACGGCGACGCCTGACATGGCTAGCTAGCTTGCTCTAAACAAAAACAAAACCCAGTGCTGCCAGGCTAGCTGCGGCTACTTCAATATGCATCAGTAGTACTGACAAGCCACTAATTGCTGGTGCGTGCATCTCTTGCCATTGCCGCCGTGCATTACTGCCTCTTCACGTACAAGGATGGTACACCGCAAGTATAGTATTGTAGTCGTTTTGTTGTTGTTAGTTTCTGGCATGGAAATCGCACAAGTACATACAGAAATTGGGAAGAGCAATGGTTGTGGAAGTAAGACGCAATTGAATGAACGCCTTGATGTGTGCACCGCACTGCACACCTTAACTGGTGAGGGGTCACTCTCTTCACAAGCTGGGCTGATTACTCAGGCTCCTCTTGGCAGTGGCAGGACGGGGACTAAGCAGCAGCAGCAGCAGCAAAGAAAATATTATTTTATAGTAATGTACTACCAGCAGCTTGTAGTATACGTAGTACACGTAACAAAATAATTTGCTGGGGGCGAGGCGAGGCGATGAGATAAAGAAATCGAGATCTGGGCGAGCTGTCGGTGGGGATCCCTTGGGCGGACGGACGCTTGCCAAAGACGACTCGTGTCCTCACGCCGGCCGGTCAGATCAGGGTCATGTGCGTTGCTACTTGCTATAGTACTACTATTTCCTTTCGAAAAAGGAATCCGCTGGAACCGGCGCCAAGGAGCCGGCTTTTTCTCATCGCCGGAATGAGATCTTTGTTTTCTTTTGGTCTTTGTTTTCTGAAGGCGTACGTTGGTGAATGGATAGGCTAAAAATCGCAGTAGGATTCGGTATAGTATTTTTTTTTTCGTTGGGGAGAGAAAAGTAGTTGGGATTTTATTTATGGAAGGTCCGAAAAGAGCAGGTGGTTGCTCCACTGGAGACTGGAGGCTGGAGTGAAGGGTGGAGAGGGGAGATGCTAAAAGAAAATGGAAAGAAAATAAGAATTGGAGATGCTCTAGGCAGTGAGCGGTGGATTTGGTCAGGCGCTGCGGCCTGGAGTGTCGGCAGGCAAATCCGGTAGGAAAATCAGAGATGCCTTGTCTCGCGCGCAGGCGCACTGAAACCCAGAGAGATTCGCCTGTTGCTGTTGGGGAGAAGGGCCGTGACCCAGACCTACTGCTCGTCAACCACAGTCCACGCCTACCGTTGGCCGAGGCGGCGTCGTACCCGCTGGCTTCTGCCTAGACCTGGTTCACCCCAGGCGCCTCTCAGAAAGGACCCATCGCTTGGACGAATTTTGGTTCACCGGAACTGTATGTGTGCATGTATCAGTTCCGGTCTTGAACCGTTTGAAGCGTGAGCGAGAGGGCGGACAACCGAGATTCTGCGCAAATTTGATGGGTTCAGAAATAGTAGGGCTGTGAACTTCTACTTCACTAAAAGCAACTCCAACCAAGCGACCCATTTCGTCCGTCCAAGTTCATTTGGGTCACCGCAAACGAAAACGCCGGCCCAAACATGGACTCAAATTCAAAACGTGTCCGTTTTATGTCCGCGCTGACCTATTTAAAGCTCAAATTTGGGTTTGAAATGCGTCGTCGCGGACATGAAATGGACACGCAGCGTGTTCCCTTGGTGTCCGGCACAATCCCACATGGCGGGCAACCAACGACCAAACGTGATAATATTAATTAATAGCGGCCAACAACACCGGGCCTACGCGTCAACCAATGAAACCCTAGCCATGGGTTTATTCAAGCGTGGGGGGGGGGGGGACTCATCCACTTCCACTGTCGTCCACATCTAGCTGCCCCTGCGTGCTTCCTCGTTGGCAACAAGCAAGCCCTAGCCATGTGTTTATTCAGCAGCTCCGGCAAGAGCAAGGGAAAGTTCACCCCCGACGCTTCCTCCTCCGCCGCCACCGACGTGCCTCCCCCCTCCCGACAAGGCAGCGGATGCACGTTCCGGTGCATCAAGCACGGTGGAACTCGGAGTTCAGGCAACTGTTGTCGTACCCCTACGTGACGTTATCGCATGACTGATAGCTCGATCCACAACGGATATCGGTGCCGGCGGTGCTGTGGTCACAGCAGGCGCACGACGAGAAGGTGTGCAGGCGCCGGACGCAGCTCACGCCGGAGCAGCGGCGGATGCCCGAGTACGCAGCAGACTCTCCCCATTGGGAGGTCTGGTTTGCCCTCAAACACCAGGAGCAACGGCGCTCGGCGTACCGCACCACCACGTCAACCCCCTACCCCCCCAGTCGCCAAGACGGAGGAGCAGGCGGAGGAGGCTGCCTACCAGGCGGCGCTTGTTGGGGAACGCAATAATTAAAAAAAACATATGCACACGCAAGATCCATCTAGGTGATGCATATCAACGAGAGGGGAGAGTGTTGTCCACGTACCCTCGTAGACCGAAAGCGGAAACGTTATGACAACGCAGTTGATGTAGTTGTACGTCTTCACGATCCGACCGATCCTAGCACCGAAGGTACGACACCTCCGCGATCTGCACACGTTCAGCTCAGTGACGTCCCACGAACTCTAGATCCAACCGAGGTCGAGGGAGAGTTTCGTCAGCACGACGGTGATGATGAAGTTACCGACGCAGGGCTTCGCCTAAGCTCTACAATGATATGACCGAGGTGGAAATCTGTGGAGGGGGCACTGCACACGGCTAAACAATCAACTTATGTGTCTATGGGGTGCCCCTCCCCCCTATATAAAGGAGTGGAGGAGGGGGAGGGCCGGCCCTCTCATGGCGCGCCCAAGGGGGGAGTCCTACTTCCGGTGGGAGTAGGATTCCCCCTTCCCTAGTTGGAGTAGGAGAGGAAGGAAGGGGGAGAGAGAGGGAAGGAAAAGGGGGGGCCGCCCCACCCAATTCGGATTGGGCTTGGGGGGGGGGGGCGCCCTCCACCTTGGCCGCCTCCTCCTCTCTCTCTCACTAAGCCCCAATAAGGCCCATACACTTACTCGGGGGTTTCGGTAACTCCCCGGTACTCCGGTAAATGGCCGAACTCACCCGGAACCATTCCGATGTCCAAACATAGCCTTCTAATATATCGATATTTATGTCTCGACCATTTTGAGACTCCTCGTCATGTCTGCGATCATATCCGGGACTCCGAACTACCTTTGGTACATCAAAACACATAAACTCATAATACCGATCGTCACCGAACGTTAAGCGTGCGGACCCTACGGGTTCGAGAACTATGTAGACATGACCGAGACTCATCTTCGGTCAATAACCAGTAGCGGAACCTGGATGCTCATATTGGTTCCTACATATTCTATGAAGATCTCTATCGGTCAAACTGCATACCAATATACGTTGTTCCCTTTGTCATCGGTATGTTACTTGCCCGAGATTCGATCGTCGGTATCTCAATACCTAGTTCAATCTCGTTACTGGCAAGTCTCTTTACTCGTTCTATAATGCAACATCCCGTAACTAACTCATTAGTCACATTGCTTGCAAGGCTTATAGTGATGTGCATTACCGAGAGGGCCCAGAGATACCTCTCTGATACACGGAGTGACAAATCCTAATATCGATCTATGCCAACTCAACAAACACCACCGGAGACACCTGTAGAGCATCTTTATAGTCACCCAGTTACGTTGTGACATTTGATAGCACACTAAGTGTTCCTCCGATATTCGGGAGTTGCATAATCTCATAGTCATAGGAATATAAGTTATGGATAAAGCAATAGCAATAAACTAAACGATCATAGTGCTAAGCTAACGAATGGGTCAAGTCAATCACATCATTCTCTAATGATGTGATCCCGTTCATCAAATGACAACTCTTGTCCATGGCTAGGAAACTTAACCATCTTTGATTAACGAGCTAGTTAAGTAGAGGCATACTAGTGACACTCTGTTTGTCTATGTATTCACACATGTACTAAGTTTCCGGTTAATACAATTCTAGCATGAATAATAAACATTTATCATGATATAAGGAAATATAAATAACAACTTTATTATTGCCTCTCGGGCATATTTCCTTCAGTCTCCCACTCGCACTAGAGTCAATAATCTAGATTACATAGTAATGATTCTAACACCCATGGAGTCTTGGTGCTGATCATGTTTTGCTCGTGAGAGAGGCTTAGTCAACGGGTGTGCAACATTCAGATCCGTATGTATCTTGCAAATCTTTATGTCTCCCTTCTTGACTTGATCGCGGATGGAATTGAAGCGTCTTTTGATGTGCTTGGTTCTCTTGTGAAATATGGATTCCTTTGCCAAGGCAATTGCACTAGTGTTGTCACAAAAGATTTTCATTGGACCCGATGCACTAGGTATGACACCTAGGTCGGATATGAACTTCTTCATCCAGACTCCTTCATTTGCTGCTTCCGGAGCAACTATGTACTCTGCTTCACACGTAGATCCCGCCACGACGCTCTGCTTGGAACTGCACCAACTGACAGCTCCACCATTCAATAAAAATACGTATCCGGTTTGTAACTTAGAGTCATCCGGATCAGTGTCAAAGCTTGCATCGACGTAACCGTTTATGACGAGCTCTTTGTCATCTCCATAAACGAGAAACATATCCTTAGTCCGTTTTAGGTATTTCAGGATGTTCTTGACCACTGTCCAATGATCCACTCCTGGATTACTTTGGTACCTCCCTGCTAAACTAATAGCAAGGTACACATCAGGTTTGGTACACAACATTGCATATATGATAGAACCTATGGCTGAATCATAGGGAATGACTTTCATTTTCTCTCTATCTTCTGCAGTGGTCGGGTGAGTTTGACTCAACTTCACACCTTGTAACACAGGCAAGAACCCTTTCTTTGCTTGATCCATTTTGAACTTCTTCAAAACTTTATCAAGGCATGTGCTTTGTGAAAGTCCAATTAAGCGTCTTGATCTATCTCTATAGATTTTGATGCCTAATATATAAGCAGCTTCACCGAGGTCTTTCATTGAAAAATTCTTATTCAAGTATCCCTTTATGCTATTCAGAAATTCAATATCATTCCCGATCAACAATATGTCATCTACATATAATATCAGAAATGCTACAGAGCTCCCACTCGCTTTCTTGTAAATACAGGCTTCTCCAAAAGTCTGTATAAAACCATATGCTTTGATCATACTATCAAAGTGTATATTCCAACTCCGAGAGGCTTGCACTAGTCCATAAATGGATCGCTGGAGCTTGCACACTTTGTTAGCACCTTTTGGATCGACAAAATCTTCTGGTTGCATCATATACAACTCTTCTTTAAGATATCCATTAAGGAATGCAGTTTTGACATCCATTTGCCAAATTTCATAATCATAAAATGCGGCAATTGCTAACATGGTTCAGACGGACTTAAGCATCGCTACGGGTGAGAAGGTCTCATCGAAGTCAACTCCTTGAACTTGTCAAAAACCTTTTGCAACAAGTCGAGCTTTGTAGACAGTAACATTACCGTCAGCGTCAGTCTTCTTCTTGAAGATCCATTTATTCTCTACGGCTTGCCGATCAACGGGCAAGTCAACCAAAGTCCACACTTTGTTCTCATACATGGATCCCATCTCAGATTTCATGGCCTCAAGCCATTTTGTGGAATCTGGGCTCATCATCGCTTCCTCATAGTTCGTAGGTTCGTCATGGTCAAGTAACAAGACCTCCAGAACAGGATTGCCGTACCACTCTGGTGCGGATCTTACTCTGGTTGACCTACAAGGTTCGGTAGTAACTTGATCAAAAGTTTCATGATCATCATTAGCTTCCTCACTTACTCGTGTAGGAATCACTGGAACTGATTTCTGTGATGAACTACTTTCCAATAAGGGAGCATGTGTAGTTACCTCATCAAGTTCTACTTTCCTCCCACTCACTTCTTTCGAGAGAAACTCCTTCTCTAGAAAGGATCCATTCTTAGCAACGAATATCTTGCCTTCGGATCTGTGATAGAAGGTGTACCCAACAGTCTCCTTTGGGTATCCTATGAAGACACATTTCTCTGATTTGAGTTTGAGGTTATCAGGTTGAAGCCTTTTCACATAAGCATCGCAACCCCAAACTTTAAGAAATGACAACTTGGGTTTCTTGCCAAACCACAGTTCATAAGGTGTCGTCTCAACGGATTTTGATGGTGCCCTATTTAATGTGAATGCGGCCATCTCTAAAGCATAACCCCAAAACGATAATGGTAAATCAGTAAGAGACATCATAGATCGCACTATATCTAATAAAGTGCGGTTACGACGTTCGGACACACCATTACGTTGTGGTGTTCCAAGTGGCGTGAGTTGCGAAACTATTCTGCATTGTTTCAAATGAAGACCAAACTCATAATTCAAATATTCACCTCCACGATCAGATCGTAGAAATTTAATTTTCTTATTACGATGATTTTCCACTTCACTCTGATTTTTTTTGAATTTTTCAAATGTTTTAGACTTATGTTTCATCAAGTAGATATACCCATATCTGCTCAAATCATCAGTGAAGGTCAGAAAATAGCCACGAGCATCAACACTCATCGGACCGCATACATCAGTATGCATTATTTCCAATAAGTCTGTTGCTCGTTCCATAGTTCCGGAGAACTGCCTTTTAGTCATGTTGGCCATGAGGCATGGTTCGCAAGCATCAAGTGATTCATAATCAAGTGATTCCAAAAGTCCATCAGCATGGAGTTTCTTCATGCGCTTTACATCAATATGACCTAAACGGCAGTGCCACAAATAAGTTGCACTATCATTATTAAACTTATATCTTTTGGCTTTAATACTATGAATATGTGTATCACTACTATCGAGATTTAGTAAAAATAGACCACTCATCAAGGGTGCATGACTATAAAAGATATTACTCATATAAATAGAACAACCATTATTCTCTGATTTAAATGAATAACCATCTCGCATCAAAAAAGATCCAGATATAATGTTCATGCTTAACGCTGGCACCAAATAACAATTATTCAGGTCTAATACTAATCCCGAAGGTAGATGTAGAGGTAGCGTGCCGACGACGATCACATCGACTTTGGAACCATTTCCCACGTGCATCATCACCTTGTCCTTAGCCAATCTTCGCTTAATCCGTAGCCCCTGTTTCGAGTTGCAAATATTAGCAACAAAACCAATATCAAATACCCAGGCGCTACTATGAGCATTAATAAGGTACACATCAATAACATGTATATCAAATATACCTTTCACTTTGCCATCCTTCTTGCCTACCAAATACTTGGGGCAGTTTTGCTTCGAGTGACCAGTCCCTTTGCAGTAGAAGCACTCAGTCTCAGGCTTAGGTCCAGACTTGGGCTTCTTCACTTGAGCAACAACTTGCTTGCCGTTCTTCTTGAAGTTCCCCTTCTTCCCTTTACCCTTTTTCTTGAAACTAGTGGTCTTGTTGACCATCAACACTTGATGCTCCTTCTTGATTTCTACCTCCGCAGCCTTTAGCATTGCGAAGAGCTCGGGAATCATCTTATCCATCCCTTGCATATTATAGTTCATCACAAAGCTCCTGTATCTTGGTGGCGGTGATTGAAGAACTCTGTCAATGACACTATCATCAGGAAGATTAACTCCCAGCTGAGTCAAGTGGTTGTGGCACCCAGACATTCTGAGTATATGTTCACTGACAGAACTATTCTCCTCCATTTTGCAGCTGTAGAACTTATTGGAGACTTCATATCTCTCAATCCGGGCATTTGCTTGAAATATTAACTTCAACTCCTGGAACATCTCATATGCTCCATGACATTCAAAACATCATTGAAGTCTCGGTTCTAAGCCGTAAAGCATGGCACACTGAACTACCGAGTAGTCATCAGCTTTGCTCCGCCAGGCATTCTTAATGTTGTTAGCAGCATCTGCAGCAGGCTTGTCACCAAGCGGTGCTTCCATGATGTAATTCTTCTGTGCAGCAATCAGGATAATCCTCAAGTTACGGACCCAGTCCGTGTAATTGCTACCATCATCTTCAACTTAGCTTTCTCTAGGAACACATTAAAATTCAACGGAACAATAGCACGGGCCATCTATCTACAACAACATAGACATGCAAAATACTATTAGGTACTAAGCTCATGATAAATTAAAGTTCAATTAATCATATTACTTAAGAACTCCCACTTAGATAGACATCCCTCTAATCATCTAAGTGATCACACGATCCATATCGACTACACGATGTTCGATCATCACGTGAGATGGAGTAGTTTTCAATGGTGAACATCACTATGTTAATCATATCTACTATATGATTCACGCTCGACCTTTCGGTCTCAGTGTTCCGAGGCCATATCTGCGTATGCTAGGCTCGTCAAGTTTAACCCGAGTATTCTGCGTGTGCAAAACTGGCTTGCACCCGTTGTATGTGAACGTAGAGCTTATCACACCCGATCACCATGTGGTGTCTCGGCACGACGAACTGTAGCAACGGTGCATACTCAGGGAGAACACTTGTACCTTGAAATTTAGTGAGAGATCATCTTATAATGCTACTGATGAACTAAGCAAAATATGATGCATAATGGATAAACATCACATGCAATCAAATATAAGTGATATGATATGGCCATCATCATCTTGTGCCTTTGATCTCCATCTCCAAAGCACCGTCATGATCACCATCATCACCGGCTTGACACCTTGATCTTCGTCGTAGCATCGTTGTCGTCTCGCCAACTATTGCTTCTACGACTATCGCTACCGCTTAGTGATAAAGTAAAGCAATTACATGGCGATTGCATTTCATACAATAAAGCGACAACCATATGGCTCCTGCCAGTTGCCGATAACTGTGTTACAAAACATGACCATCTCATACATCAATTTATATAATCACGTCTTGACCATATCACATCACAATATGCCCTACAAAAACAAGTTAGACGTCCTCTACTTTGTAGTTGCAAGTTTTACGTGGCTGCTACGGGCTTCTAGGAAGAACTGTTCTTACCTACGCATCAAAACCACAACGTAGTATAGTTATTGCCTTTTGGTCTTTAGAAAGAACCCTGTTCATTGAAACCGATTCAACTAAAGTTGGAGAAATAGACACCCACTAGCCACCTGTGTGCGAAGCACGTCGGTAGAACCAGTCTCGCGTAAGCGTACGCGTAATGTCGGTCTGAGCCGCTTCATCCAAAAATACCGCTGAATCTAGAATCAATTAGTGACCGCAAGCAATATGTATATACTCACGCCCACAGCTCCTTTGTGTTCTACTCGTGCATATAACACCTACGCATAGACCTGGCTCGGATGCCACTGTTGGGGAACGCAGTAATTTCAAAAAAAATCTACGCACACGCAAGATCCATCTAGGTGATGCATAGCAATGAGAGAGGATAGTGTTGTCCACGTAGGCGCAATCAAGAGCAGGCAAGCTATTAAGCAAGTTTCTAGGCAAACCTCTAGTGATAAGATTAACAGTTCTAAGGTTGCAGGTCATGTCAATAGACTCATTAAGGGTAGGATGCAAAGGATCAACATGGGGTGCACAAGGGCTGGTAATGTACTTGTTCAAATGATATTCATTGAAAATCTCAAGCATCTCATTTTTCCACTCATGAAAGAACTCTCCATCAAGAATAGGCACTCTACGTTTAAGACTCCCCAACGTAGACTCATCCATCTTCCTCCAATGGTGATTAAACCAAAGCAATGGAGACCAATGCTCTGATACCAATTGTAAGGATCGAGAAGAGGTGTCTAGAGGGGGGGGGGGTGAATAAACTCTAAGTAAGAAAAGTTAGAGTTTTTAACTTCCGTAGGTTTAAGTAGAGTTTTAGCACAAGTTTAAACATTCAAAATACATATCAAGCAAGCATGACAAGAGTATATGAGCAGTGGAAAGTAAAGCATGCAAGTTGCAAGAATGTAAAGGGATGAGATTGGAGTGTGCAAACGCAATTGGAGACACAAAGATTTTTGGCGTGGTTCCGATAGGTGGTGCTATCGTACATCCACGTTGATGGAGACTTCAACCCACAAAGGGTAACGGTTGCGCGAATCCACGGAGGGCTCTACCCACGAAGGGTCCACGAAGAAGCAACCTTGTCTATCCCACCATGGCCGTCGCCCATGAAGGACTTGCCTCACTCGGGTAGATCTTCACGAAGTAGGCGATCTCCTTGCCCTTACAAACTCCTTGGTTCAACTCCACAATCTTGACGGAGGCTCCCAAGTGATACCTAACCAATCTAGGAGACACCACTCTCCAAGAGGTAACAAATGGTGTGTTGATGATGAACTCCTTGCTCTTGTGCTTCAAATGATAGTCTCCTTGTCGGTGTTAAAACCGGCGGATCTCGGGTAGGGGGTCCCGAACTGTGCATCTAGGCTGGATGGTAACAGGAGGCAAGGGACATGAAGTTTTACCCAGGTTCGGGCCCTCTCGATGGAGGTAAAACCCTACGTCCTGCTTGATTAATATTGATGATATGGGTAGTACAAGAGTAGATCTACCACGAGATCGGAGAGGCTAAACCCTAGAAGCTAGCCTATGGTATGATTGTTGTGTGTGTTGTCCTACGGACTAAAACCCTCCGGTTTATATAGACACCGGAGAGGGTTAGGGTTACACAAAGTCGGTTACAATGGTAGGAGATCTACATATCCGTATCACCAAGCTTGCCTTCCACGCTAAGGAAAGTCCCTTCCGGACACGGGACGAAGTCTTCAATCTTGTATCTTCATAGTCCAGGAGTCCGGCTGAAGGTATAGTCCGGCCATCCGGACACCCCCTAATCCAGGACTCCCTCAGTAGCCCCCGAACCAGGCTTCAATGACGATGAGTCCCGCGCGCAGATTGTCTTCGGCATTGCAAGGCGGGTTCTCCTCCAAATTCCGTGTACATTCACACCCCTAGCCACGTAAATGAGCCGCCCATTTAAGGGGACGAGGATTTAGATCCAAACCACACCTTCTCCCCTTTGCGAGTGTTCATCAGAGCGCATCCGATAAAGGTCCATTCCACCATGGCCAGCCATCACAACTCCTCCTTTCGCCCTTCCAGCCCTCAGCCTGGATATTGGGAGAAATGCTCCGTCCCTCATAGGGAGCTAGTGACGCTCCAGACCATGGGATTTCTCCCCCGGCCTATATGATCCCGGTTCGAGCCGGTCTTGCCGTCTATAACGGCGGAAAGTAAGCAGAGAGTGCACCTAATCCCTCCAAAGGAGAGCGGGTATGCCTCGTCCCTTATTTAATAAGGGGGCTCGGGTTTCCAATCCATCCATTTCTCCGGGGGCTACTGGAGTTCTACGGCCTCTAGCTACACAATCTCATGCCTGCCTCCGTATTGCATATCGCGGGCTTCGTAGCCCTTTGCGAGCTGTTTTTGGGTATCGAGGCTCATTTCGGGCTATGGAAAAGGTTATTCTGCCTTGTGCCCCGCTCTAAGGAGGGGTCAATGTATCAAGTGGGCGGAGCCAAAGTGTGGCGCATCGCCGTGTTAGGACCCCGATTCCAAGTCACATCGATCTAGCCGGCAACACCTCATATCACTTTGCGGCCTCACGCACGGTATCCCATGGGTGTCGCCTTACCATGGCCCGGGACCGTTGGCGCCTTTTGGCTCACGTATATGATAGTGTCGCTAGCATCCATATGACAGAGAACCCGGGCCGACATGGCTAGTCGTGAACCCAAAGTGGCACAGACCTATGGAGACAGGCATACATGAATCACATCAAGCATGTCGGTCATCAGCGAGTGATTCCGGGCTGTAGCACTGGGCTAACAGGACTCCGGGGAAACCCAGGCTGTAGCAGGCTAGGCAGGACTCCGGATGTCACCGCATGACATTTCCCCGAAGGGACAGACATAGGAACGACGTGAATCACATGCCGACCAGTCAAGTGTCCTGAGCAGTAGTGCTGGGCTAGTAGGACTCCGGTGAACCGGGCTGTAGCGGACTACTATGGCTCGAGGAACACTAGACTACATTTCCCCATAAGAAAGGCTGCCAAGGATAAACAACTAGGTTGTCGGATCCCACTCATACCAAGCATTTCAATCATACACACAATATGCCCGATATGAGTACATACAACATGGCATCACAACAAAACTCTACAACTCAAGTACTTTATTTAAAGGCTCCAGAGAGCCATACATAACATGTTCATACAGATAGGGGTCACATGACCCGACACTCAAGTCATACAATCATACAAGCACAAGCGGAAGCAGCTAGTCTGAGTACAGACACTAGAAAGAAAGAAGGCTTCTCGAAGCCTGTCTATCTACATAGGGCCCTCCATGGCTAGGATCACCACCTGGGTGGCTAGTCACTCATCGACATCAAGGTCTACATAAAACCCATCGGAGGGGGCGGTGTTGTCGTCTGAAAACAATAAATAAGCAAACATGAGTACAAGGTACTCAGCAAGTCTTACATCAGAACCTAATATACATGCTCATTCTCAAGAAGGTGGTGGGGCTATTGCAGCAAGCCAGCTTTAACTCTTGGCTAAGCTATCCTACGGAACTCAACTAGTAAAATAGTTTTCACACACGAGTCCACTACTCACCAACACAATACTCCACCGGGGATCCTCTCTCGTCATCCTACGAGAGGGCCTTCCTCAGTACTCACACTTATCTTGAGTCTTTTAGTAGTATCCATTAACTTGTCTATGAACTGTATAGGCAACCAAGTAGTCCTTTACCGCGGACGCGGCTATTCGAATAGTTTTATACCCTGCAGGGGTGTACTTCTTCATACACGCTTTCACCACTTACCGCCGTTTACACGACATGTACTCGGCAACCTTCAAGCGGAAGCCCAGCGAGGGTGTCGGCCATGGCCTACCTAAACACTTAAGTCTCTAGTCCAGATTTATCGCCTGTCCAGGTTCCATCCGCAGGGAGTCCGGCCGAGGTTTCCACTTACGGCCCCGAACGATGTGAATAGGTTTCCCGAGACACCAAACGGGTGACTCGGTACACTGTGCCACGGTGTATCTACCGCAACATAGCCCACCCCTAGGGTCAGCGCTACGCACGACCGCCAACAGATAACCTACAAACACTAGAAACTATTTGCAACTCCTGGATAGAGTACTAGGGTATTTAAGAAGCCGAGAGGGTCAATTAAGGATCCCAATGCATGGTAGTAGCTGAATCTTAAATCACACATACAGATCTCAGTTCTTAGGGACAGCCTCAATGAAACAACCCACCACGTACTCCTACATGGCCTCTCATCGATACCTTTACCAAAACATGTTCAACACATCCCTCATATTACCGACATAATCATATCACTCTAGCCCATCACCCAGATGAACCAGACCTGACACAACTCTAAGCATAGCAGGCATAGCAAGGTAGGAATCACTTACATGGCTCAATCAACTCCTACACATGCTAGTGGGTTTCATCTAGTTACTGTGGCAATGACAGGTCATGCAGAGGATAAGGGTTCAACTATCGTGGCACACAGCAGTTTGAATCGCGTTGTCTTAATGCAGTAAACAAGAGCAGAAGCGAGAACATGGGTTTGTATCGGAATGATCAATGGGTTGCTTGCCTGTTATAGAGGTAGTAGGGTATTGCCCTTCAGACGGATACTCGGGGTTATCCTCCGAGGCAGAACCTACCACGAAAGTCACACCGAACATAATCAACACATGGCAATATGCAACAATATGATGCATGCTATGACATGGCAAGATGAAAGTGTCTTGGCCTAATGCAAGCTAAAACAGAAAGGGATGAACTCATTTGAATCAAAGATTCAAATATTAGCTCATTAAACATGGCCTTATTAGTGCATTACCTTATTCTGCTTAAACAGCAAGGTTAACTTGTTTTGTCATGCATGAAACCATTACATATGGATAGATTGAATTTTTCTGATCATTTTTCATATATAAAACTTTCCATTTGGAGCTATGGTTGATTTTCTATGATTTTTAGAAGTTTTGACTATTTTCTGGAATTTCCTATTAAAGAATAAATCCAGTAATTGAATTAATGCGTCAGCATGACATAGATGTGAGTCAGCGGGTCAACTGGGTCGGCCAGGTCAAACCTGACTGGTGGGCCCTCTCTGTCAGTGTCACAACTAGTTAACAGAATTAGATTAACACTAATTAGCTGTCAGTGGGGCCTGGGCCCACATGTCAGTAACTGAACTAATTAAACTTAGTTAAAACTAATCCTAAACTAATTAGCAGACCGGCCCCACCTATCATAGACTCAGGGGGGTCTACCTGGGCCCACACAGGGGTCAAACTGAGTCAAACTCGCCGGCGGCTTGACGCCGGCGACGTCAGACGCGGCGGAGGGGCTCGGGTTTGCATTTCCGGCGACCAAAACGACGGCGGAGAGCAGCTACGTGACGCGGGGAGCGAGCCACATCGTTTGGTGGAGGAAGTGGGGCTCGGGGAGGCCGAAAACGACGCCGGCGACGACCTTGGCGGTCGCCGGAGTTCGGGCGTGGATGAACCCGGAGCTACGGGGCACGGCGAGGCGCGGGGAGTGGTGCGTTAGGCTCCTGGGAGCGCGTGGAAGACGAAGGCATGCTCGGATTCGAGCTTACGCGCCTGTGGCCACGGCGGCGACATGGCCGGCGGAGCCGAGCTCTCGGCCTCGATGGTAGAGGGGGTTGGAGGACGCGGACGAGCGCAGGGAGAGGGGCGGAGGAAAGATGGGCTCACAGGGAACTCGCGGAGCAGGCTAGTGAGCTCGGGGAGGACTTGAGGCCGGCGAATCGAACGATGGCATCCGGCGGCCATAGATGGGTAAGAAGGTCACCACGTCGTCTTGGGGTCGTCCGAGCTTGCGTGGGTCGACGGAGAGGTCGAGGACGGCAGCGCAGAGCTAATGGGCTTGTCGGAGAGGCGAGGGGGTGGCTCTGGTGTCGACTACGGCGAACGACGACGACAATGGCTCTCGGTGCGTGCGAGAGGAGAGCCAGAGGAGGGAGAGGAGCATGGGGAGAGTGAGGGAGGGACAGAGGGGGACGTGGGGGTCGGCGTGGCACCCCTAGACGCCTCCAGGGCGTCGGCAGAAGCAGGAGGTGGCCGGTGTGTGGCCGCGGGCGCCGGCCACGCGCTCCTCGTCCTCCTGGCGGGAGGAGGACGACGACTGGCAAGGCCAGTTGGCTGGGCCGAGCCAGGTGGGCTGGGCCAGCACAGGTGAGGCCCAGGTGGGTTTCCCTCTCTTTCTTTTTTCTTATTTGTTTCTGTTTTCTATTTTTTTCTGCAACTGTTGGGCTTTATTTAAAAATACTAAAACGTTTCCAAAAATCCTGAAAATAATTGTGGGCTCTGTTTAGAATATTTCCAACAGCAAACATTTATTTCCAGAATTATTTGAGCATTTAAATTATTTTATAGCATTTAAATGCCCAAATTCAAATACTTATGATTTAACTCAATGACCTTCTATTGACCTAGAAAATTGTGCACCAATTTTGCAAGAGGTTCCAACCCAAGACAAAGAGAGTGAACTTTTTAGAAGGGCATTTCAGGTTCATTGAAAATAATTTTAGTAAACCCTAGTTGTTTCCAGGGGGGTGTTGGGGGTTCTGTCTTCCCCATTTCAAATTTAAGAGGAATTTAAACATGATGCACACTCTAATGCTTGAAATAACTAGGGTGTGACAACTCACCCCCACTCAAAAGAATCTCGTCCCGAGATTTAGGATCCTCCGGGAAGAAGGTGGGGTACTCGAGTCGAAGACGATCCTCCCTTTCCCAAGTGGCTTCTTTCTCGGAATGGTGTGACCACTGAACCTTGAGAAACTTGATGTTATGGCGTCGAGTGGTACGCTCGGCTTGATCAAGGATACGAATGGGATATTCCCGATATGAGAGGTTATCTTGTAGATCAAGCGTTTCGTGGTCCACTCCACGGATAGGATTCGCGAAGCAACGCCTGAGTTGAGAAACGTGGAAGACATCGTGAACTCTGGAAAGATGCGAAGGTAGTTCCAATTGGTAGGCAACTTCTCCCCGTTTGGCAAGAATGCGAAAGGGTCCAATGTAACGAGGAGCCAATTTGCCTTTGATACCGAAACGATGGGTTCCATTTAACGGAGTAACCCGAAGGTAAGCCTTCTCGTCGACTTCATAAGTCATAGGGTTATGTTTACGATCATATTGACTCTTTTGACGAGATTGGGCTGTTTTCAATTTCTCACGAATAACGCGAACCTGCTCTTCTGCTTCCTGAATCATATCCGGGCCAAAGAGTTGTCTTTCCCCGGTTTCTGGCTAGTTAAGAGGCGTTCGACATTTTCGTCCGTAGAGAACTTCGAAAGGAGCCTTGCCCAAGCTAGTTTGATAACTATTGTTATAAGCAAACTCCGCGAATGGAAGGCATTTCTCCCAACTCATTCTGAATGAGATGACAGAAGCTCGGAGCATATCTTCTAGAATTTGATTGACTCGCTCCACTTGACCACTTGACTGAGGATGGAAGGCGGTACTAAAAGAGAGACGAGTTCCCATAGCATTTTGGAAACTTTCCCAAAATCAAGAGGTGAAGAGACTCCCACGGTCTGAGTTAATTTCCAATGGAACACCATGAAGAGACACTATTCGGAGATGTATAAATCGGCTAGCTGGCTAGCGGTGATACTCTCATGAACAGGTAGAAAGTGGGCTACTTTGGAAAGTCGGTCGATCACGACGAAGATGGCATTATTCCCTCTCTTGGTCCTGGGAAACCCAGTGATGAAATCCATACTGGTTTTATCCCATTTCCATTCGGGAATAGCCAAAGGTTGAAGGGTGCCAGCAGGCCGTTGATGCTCTGCTTTAACACGACGACAAACGTCGCAATTAGCAATGTATTGAGCGATTTCTCTCTTCATCCTAGTCCACCAAAACCTCTGGCGTAGGTCTTGATACATTTTAGTACTGCCGGGATGAATGGTGAGAGGGGATTCATGAGCTTCCTTAAGGATCAACTGGCGTAGATGTTGTTTCTTGGGAACCACCAAACGGTTCTCGAAGAAGACAACACCTCGCTCATCCATGGAGAAACATTTAGCAACTCCGCTAGTGATGTTTTCCTTTATCCGGGATATGCCCTTATCATACCGCTGGGCGGTTATGATTTGATCCATAAGGTTAGGTTTCGCCACCACGGTGGATAGAAAACCTCGAGGAACAATGTGAAGATTAAGCTTATGAAATTCCTCATGGAGAAGTGGTTGACTTTGTTGTAACATCAGGTTGTTACAATAGGACTTACGACTTAGCGCATCAGCCATGACATTGGCTTTGCCCGGGGTGTAAGTTATTCCTAAGTCGTAATCCGAGATCAACTCGACCCAACGTCTTTGCCTGAGATTCAAATCTGGTTGGGTGAAGATATATTTCAAACTTTGGTGATCGGTGAAGATCTCGCAACGATTACCGAGAAGGTAATGTCGCCAAGTTTTAGGTGCATGGACTACAACTGCAAGCTCTAGATCATGTGTGGGATAATTTTCCTCATGTGGGTGTAATTGCCGTGAAGCATAGGCAATTATCTGACGATCCTGCATGAGTATGCAACCTAGTCCTTGTCGCGAGGCGTCGCAATAGATAATAAAGTCCTTGGAGAAATTTGGTGGTACCAGTACGGGAGCAGATGTCAGGCGTCTTTTCAGTTCCTGAAAGCTGAACTCGCACTGTGGAGTCCACTCGAACTTTTTATCTTTCTTGAGGAGTTCAGTTAGAGGTTTAGCAACCTTGGAGAAATTCTCGACGAAGCGGCGGCAATAGCTCGCTAAGCCAAGGAAGCTCCGGACTTGCTTGACCGTCTCAGGTGGAGTCCAATCAAGGACGGCTTGAACTCGCTCGGGATTGATAGCAATACCCTTACCAGAGATTACATGGCCTAGATAGGTCACTTCTGGCAACCAAAATTCACACTTGGAGAATTTGGCATAAAGGCGATGCTCTCGAAGTTTCATCAATACCAGCCTTAGATGTTCGGCATGTTCCTCTTCATTCTTGGAGTAGATGAGTATGTCATCGAGGTATACTATGACAAATTTATCCAAATACTCCATGAAGACCGAGTTCATTAACCGGGAGAAGGTAGCTGGGGCATTGGTTAAACCGAAGGACATAACGGTGTACTCGTATTGGCCATAACAAGTAACAAAGGCCGTTTTGGGAATGTCCCCGTTTCTAATTTTGATTTGATGGTAGCCTAACCTCAAATCCATCTTGGAAAAGACTGAGGATCTAGCGAGCTGATCATACAGATCGTTGATCCTGGGAAGCGGATACTTGTTCTTGATGGTGACCAAGTTGACGGGTCGGTAATCTACAACCATTCAATCCGTTCCATCCTTCTTCTTAACGAAGAGGACGGGGCAAGCCCAAGGAGAGGAACTAGGATGGATGAAACCCTTTTTCAAGGACTCATCGAGTTAGTTCTTAAGCTCGGCTAGTTCTAAGGGTGCCATCTTGTAGGGTCTTCTAGAAATTGGAACGGTTCCTCGAACAAGGTCTATCACAAACTCGACATCCCTGTCAGGTGGAACACCTGGCAGTTCTTCTGGAAAGACATCCGGAAAGTCTTGGACTACCGGAACATCTTCAAGGTCTGGAAGGGGGTTGGCATTTAAGGAGT
The DNA here is from genome assembly GCF_018294505.1 of Triticum aestivum. Taxonomy (NCBI): domain Eukaryota; kingdom Viridiplantae; phylum Streptophyta; class Magnoliopsida; order Poales; family Poaceae; genus Triticum; species Triticum aestivum. The sequence continues at coordinate 558,059,815 of NC_057803.1, read as the reverse complement.
AAAGCTGGCGCTTGGCCACTCGAGTTAAGACATTGACTGTCTTGCCCGATGGGTGAGTAAGTTAAACGGTTCTAGTGGCACAATCAATCTTAGCATAATGAGCTGACATCCAGTCCATACCCAAAATGATATTTATGTCCGAGGACTTGAGAGCTATTAAGGATGCAAGGAAGACAAGTCTATCGACAAGAATTTCGTTCCCATGGCTTACTCTAGAAGTTTGCCATTTGGAACCCGGAGTTTGAATTACCATAGAAGTGGGCATGTCACAGAATGTCGTGTTATGCAATCGAGCATAGTTCTCGGATATGAATGAATGAGATGCTCCAGTATCGAAAAGAACAGATGCTGGATGGCAGTTAACAAGGAGCGTACCAAGGACGACGTTAGGATCCTCATGAGCCTCCTCGGCTGAAACATAGTTGACATGGCCACGGGCAGTGGTGACCGGCTTGGCGTAGAATGTCTTTATCGCGGGCTTACCACGGCCAACGGACTTTCCAGTCTGATTGGGGTTGTTGTTCTGGGGACACTCTCGGCTATAGTGACCCAGCTCTCCACACTTGAAACAAGTCACCACATTGGGACGTGGAGCAGCGTTAGCAGCGGGGCCACCATAGGGCTTGGGCGGTGCAAATTGCTGGTTGGGACGAGGCGCCTCAAAGGATGGCCTCGGGATGAACCTGGGTGGCAGTGCCGTGCTTGGGATCCACACCCGACGCTTCTGAGCTCCAGAGCCGGATGAAGAGCCAAAATCATGGGAGTGCTTGCGTGAAGCGTCATAATCAGTCTGGCCTGTCTCAGCACTGATGGCTTTGTTGACCAACTTCTAAAAGGAGGTGCACTCGTGCAGACGAAGATCGCGGCGAAGCTCAGGGCTAAGTCCCTTACAGAACCTTGCCTGCTTCTTAGTGTCAGTAGATACCTCTTCAGGGGCATAACGTGCCAGATTCCCAAATTCACGACTATATGCATCCACAGTCAGTCTTCCTTGGGTGAAATTGCAGAACTCCTCCCTCTTGCGATCCATGAGACCTTCCGGAATGTGATGCTCACGGAAAGCCTCACTGAATTCAACCCAAGTAGTGATTTGGCCGATCGGGCGCATAGCTTCAAAATTTTCCCACCAGAGGCTAGCAGGGCCTTCAAGATGATAGGCAGCATAAGTAACCTTGTCGGCTTCGGCTACGTTGGCAGAACGTAGCTTGTGGGTGATGCTGCGAAGCCAGTCATCCGTGTCGAGGGGCTCAACGGAATGGTTAAACTTTGGTGGGTACAGCTTGATAAAGTCATTAATTGACACCAAGTCATTTCGTGGATGGTGTGCAGTGTTCTGCTCAATCCGCTCTAGCAGGCGGTTAGTCTCACGCTTGTTTCTTTCTGCCTCCAGCATCACTTCGGCCAGAGAAGGCGGGTGAGGCAGATTTTCACCCCTAGCTGCACTGGCTTCCCCCTGCTCCGGGGCAGCAGGGTTGCTGCGGGTGTTGACCATCCTAGGAGAAAACAAGACAACGATTTAGATAAGGATGGCTCAACTTAGCAAGGAAGTGCAGAATGTAATGGATAACATGGAATGCAGAGATGTTCATCCGTATGTCATGGTAATATAAAACAGCCATATATATACCAACGGTCATACACATCATACATAGTTTAGTACAAGCCCAGGCTACAGTACGACTATGATGAAGGACGTTACATCTCATCGGAGGCATTCCAAGCTCCTATACATTATTTGTCTACACCTCCGGAATTGATTACACACCAAGTCATATTCCACAAGTCACGCAGGACAGTGGAGATACAACTATTACAATACTAGTGATACTACTACTAACTCAGACAGCTCCGTAGTAGTCCTCATAGAAGTCACCTCCATAGCCTGGAAGTTCAACGTGATCATCCGGGAACAGACGGTCCTGAGGAGCCTGTGGACCATAGGGGCTAGGATGAGGTCTTGGACCAACAAACGGTGGCCTGCGGGGACCACGGGGTGGGGTGATGCCTCCTACATCATGCCAATCCACCATGTTTGGCAGAGTAGATCTCACAGGATACAGATCCCTTGTATCCATACATCCAGCTTGCACCGCAGGTGCAAACTGAGTCAATGTGGCCCAATGATCAGCACGGGTATTGAAAAGCTCCAGCCTCAAGGCCCGATTCTCTCGGTCCTTATCTTCGAGCATCTCGGTAGTGGTACGAGTTAATGAGTCCTCCTGAGTGGAGTCAGCATAGATAGCCTGAAGATACCCTTGCGCTCCCGGAAGTGAAGCTGGCATGTAACGGAAGTCGGTGTTCCGAAGCAGGCCAGTCCAGACTCGCATGATGGTCATCATGGAATAGGCAGCATCCTGCACAGCCATCTCAACAGTAACCCCGAGTCCATAGGAACAGTGAAGGGGCTCGGTAGATCCAGGATAAGAAGGAAATATCCTGACACTTTGGCAACAAGTTACCAAAAAGTTCCTAGAAAATGCATAGTGCTAAGTCGACACTCAGGCTTGATCTTCAGGTGGTGGTGGAGTCCGGAGCACTCCAAGGACGAAGCCTTCTGTAGACGTGGTCGGAGTCGAGGCTGAAGTGGACGCTGGAGCTGGTGGAACTGAGGCTGTAGCTGGCTCTGGGGTCAGCAACTGGCACTGCAGACGACCTCGGACCTCGTGGCACTCTGGCAAAGGCATCAGTTGTAGTCTTGCCTCTCCTCTCCTGCATGTCATCCTGGAGCTGCTCCACTGCAGTCTGAATCTCTGTCACTTTGACATCCAAGTCATAGAACTTTTGTTCCATGATCCTCTCTAAGCTTGCCTGGTTCTGAGTTAGGGTGGCTAGTCCTTGCTCAATCCGCAGGGTGGATGCAATCAAGTAACCAAGCTGCTCTTGTTTGGTTTTCAGGAAATATTCAGATGCCTCCTCTTGAGTAGGCATCTTGGCAGCTTTCTCCTTCCTCGCCTTCTCCTTCTTGGCTTGTGCTTGGGAGCTGGCTTGGCCTTGGAAGCAGCTGCCCCTGTTCTTATGGCATCACCCATCAGCTTGGGTGCCTTAGGTGCTGGTGCAGCTACCTCTTCTTCTTCCTCCTCATCTTCCATGATGGAAGCCTTGCCAAGCACTCTGGCTACAGTTTTGTTCACCCTTTCTTTCCTCTTCTTGCCTTCAGCAGCAACTGGCTCAATGGGAGTGGGCTTCTCAGTTGAAGCTCTAGCCTTTGACATAGGCTGCCTGCCTGCTGGCCTTTTGATCTTCATCCCTGGTTTTATGCCCTGTGCTGGCTCAACTCTCTTGGAAGTTGCTTCCTCTTCTGCCACATAATCCTCATCTTCTGAGTCTGAGGTTCTCTTCTTTCTCTGTCTTGTGGCAGCTTTAGGCAGATTGCTAGGGGTGCTCCTGCTGCCATCATCTGAGGAACTTGAGGGACTAGTGCCCTCACTCATCTGCACTTGCTGCTCTGACAAGTTCTGGCTATCACTTTGGTCTGACATGATGCAAACTCTGACTGCTGACGTGTGAATAGGTTATAGATGAGATAGAGTGGATAAGCATCACAAAATGCAGAGATTTTTGCAAAAGAATAATTCAAAAACTTAGTTTTAGTTTCCCACTGAAAGCATCTCGGATCTACCGATTTCTAAACTCGGTGATACCGAAGCAGTTTTGGCACCTAAACTAGTGAACTCGGTCAGACCGAGTCACAGTTCGGTGGCACCGAGACTGCTAGGGTTTCACAGAGTTCCAAAATCGGTCACACCGATAAGTAATTCTCGGTCAGACTGAGTCTCACTTGTGCAATGGCATAAGCCAAATCGGTGGGACCGAGTTTTTCAACTCGGTGGGTCCAAGATGGTTTCGGCGGAAACCTAACCCTAAAATTTTCGAATTAAACCTAATCTACGAGTTCATTGACTAGATAGAAGTTTAACAAACGTGGCAAGAATCATGATGATCACAATGTGCTAAGAATCGGATTGGGGAATAGCACAAAGATCGAGCCCATACCCTAGTTCGGCGGAGACTCGCTACGGCGGCAACGGCGGGGTTGAATTTCCGTTGACGGCGACGGAGACCAGCGACTGGAGGCGGCTGGCGGCGAGGAGACGATCCAGAGACCAAGTTGGCAGAGCAGGCTATCGCGCGGGCGAAGGGGTTTGGAGAAATTTCCAAATTTTTGCCCGTGACTGTATATAGCCCGACCCTGTCGGTGTGACCGAGTGGAACAACTCGGTGGCACCGAGATGCAAAACTGTATACAGTTGTTGCAACTCGGTGTGACCGAATGGTTCAAATCGGTTGCACCAAGATTGAAAACCTAGATCAACTTAATGATCTTGGTAGGACCGAAAGTAGGGTATCGGTCAGACCGAGAATCATAAAGAGGTTTTGGAAGTTTAAGTCTATGACTAATCGGGGACTCCGAGTGCTCCTCACATAGAGTGGTTCAAATCTGACTTGATCAAATTTTGTGATGTAGCATGAATAGAGTTTGAGACGAGAAAAGCATAGATAGCTAGAGGAGGTTCTTAGGCATTCTTGTCCATCCACTTGGCAAAAGGAAATAAAACCAAACAATCAAAACAACAAGTGGATGTCCTCGAATGAGTAAAATATGCAACCAGCATGCTCACATGATAAGATGGCAAATGAAATATGTGACAAGGCATGCACAACCAATTCTAGCATCTATCAAGCAATTTGCGATGACAAGGTCATCTATATATGAGTATATTGACTTAGGAGTCAAGTGAGAACACTTGATCATAGGTCATACTCATCGTTTAAGCTCAAGTGGGTTACCACTTTTACATAAAGCATTGTTGTGTTCACATCTTTAGAGTTGCTTTAGCTCAAGTCTTAGAGTAAAGCTCCCCCTAGATGTGATATCCCCCCTTAGAGGGATGAACTAACCTCGGGTTTTGTCGATGATGACTTCATGTAGATGTTGAAGATGTGGATGCTCAATGTTGATGTAGATCACTTGGAGCTATCCATTTGAGTGAATTGCACTTTCAATACCTACATGGGTTAGTCCCACAAGGAACAAACAAGGATATCCATAGACATAGAGTGATGCACACACAAGATGATGTCCATGAAAACTTTTAGGTTACCTTGTCCCTTGTCTTACCAACAAGAGGGTTTGTGACTCCTTGAACTAGTGCAAGATGTGGAAGTTGATTGCACTTGTTCTTGCCAAAATGATAAGAGTGAAGTATGTTGGCGGAGTCACCCTCAAGAACTCTCTAGTTCTTCTTCTTTTGGATCCACACCATCTTGATGGGAATCCTTGGAGTTGTTGTCATACTTGATGAAGTGGAACTTGAAGTAGTCTTGGGAATCCACTTGACTAAGGTCTTAGGAGCTTCTTCAAATGCATCAATTTCCTCTTGAAGCTTGTCCTTGCCTTTTTGCTTGTAGTCTTGTGGTGGAAGATCATCTTGAGCTTGTGTCCCCTTGAAAGAAGTATCATACTTCTCTTGTTGAGGAACAAACTTTGTCTTGGGGTATTGATCTTCTTCCCACTCAACTCCATTGGCATTGAACTTCCGTTCAAAACCAACACCTTGATTCTTCCGGTGCATTCCTTGCTTGCGCACAATTTCCTCGAATTGCTTACTCCCGGCAAGGCTTTTGTACACTCCTTTCTCTATAATTCCCTTCAATAAGCTATTTTCTTGCTCAGGTGTAACTTGGCTAAGAGAATCATTAGTGGAATCAAGAGAACTACTAGAAGCAACAATATTGGATTTAGCATGATCATTGTTACTGCTAGAGGAAGAATCTTTCTTGTTCTTGTTACTAGACTTGACTTGAGGCATGTAAGTGGATAAGAGTAAACGCTTGGCAATGTAAGAAGAACTTTTCTTGCGGAGATCATCATTGATTGCTTTTAAGAACTCATGCTCTTGCTCAAGATTGAGCTTTTCAAAGCGTAATTTCTCATGAGCTCTTAAAAGTTCTCGATGATCCTCGAAGATAGTTTCATGAGCTAACTTAAGAGTGTTTAGTTCTTTAGTTAGAGCCTCAATCTTCTCCTTATCATTGCCATTCATTTTATCTTGATTAGCATGATTAATTGACGTTTCATCATAGTATTCATCACTAGAGTTGTCAACAAGCAAATCATCACCTAACAAGTCATCTTCATCACTATTGAAATCAACATACTCGGGGTGTGTTACCTTAGGACCTTTGGCCATGAAGCATCTTCCAATTCCTTCATTTGGTGAGTCAAATATGTCGTAGGAGTTGGTTGACACAAGTGCTAGACCGGCAACACCTTCATCTTGAGTATCTTCGGAGTCGGAGTGATAACTTCTCTCGGAGTGGCTGTCGGAGTCGGAGCCGGATACCCATTCACCAACATGAGCTTGATGTCTTCGTTTTGTGTAGCTCCTTGATGATTTTTCCTTCCTTTCCGAATCCTTGCTTCTCCGTGAGTATCTTCGTTCATAACGATCATCTCTACTCCTTCTCTCTCTTGGTGGTGATTCTTTGCTTCTTCTTTTTGGAGAATCTTCTCTTCTCTTGTAGGGAGCCGTACACTCATTGGAATAGTGTCCAGGTCTTCCACAACTGTAGCAGTTTCACTCTCGACTAGAAGATCTTTTTTCATTGTAGGACCTTGACTTGAAGCTTCTATCTTTGCTTCTACTCTTGTAGAACTTGTTGAAGTTCTTCACCATTAAGCTCAATTCTTCATTGAAGTTTTGTTTCTCACTTGATGATGTAGGGGCTTCACATGAGGCTTTGTAGGCACCACTTGATTTGTTGTGAAGTTCCTCTTTATCCTTAAGTGACATCTCATGAGCAACAATTCTTCCAATCACCTCCGTTGGCTCGAGATCTTTGTAATTGGGCATCATTTGGATCAATGTGCACACGGTATCATATTTTCCATCCAAGGCTCTTAGAATCTTCTTGATGATGAATCTATCAGTCATCTCTTCACTTCCTAAGCCGGCAATCTCATTTGTGATGAGAGCAAGCCTAGAGTACATTTCAGCGACACCTTCACCATCCTTCATTTTGAACTTGTCAAGTTGACTTTGAAGCACATCCAACTTGGATTCCTTGACGGAGTCGGTACCTTCGTGCATATCAATCAAAGTGTCCCAAATTTCCTTTGCATTCTCAAGACGGCTGATTTTGTTGAATTCTTCGGGGCACAATCCATTGAAGAGAATATCACAAGCTTGAGCATTGTATTGCAACATCTTCAACTCATCCGCGGTAGCTTCACGGTTTGGTTCTTTCCCATCAAAGAAGTCACCTTGCAAACCAACACACACAATAGCCCAAACGGCGGGGTTATGTCCAAGAATATGCATTTTCATTTTATGCTTCCAACTAGCAAAATTAGTACCATCAAAGTAAGGACCTCTACGGTGATAATTTCCCTCGCTAGACGCCATACTCTCCTAGGTTGTGAAACCAAGGCTATGATCACCAAAAGCTATGAAGATCAAAGCAAATGGAGACCAAAGCTCTGATACCACTTGTAGGATCGAAAGTATGTCTAGAGGGGGGTGATTAGACTACTTGACCAAATAAAAACTTAACCTTTTCCCAATTTTAGTTCTTGGTAGATTTTAGCTATTGTAGGACAAGCCAAGCAATCATCACACAATTCAAGCAAGCATGCAAAGAGTATATTGGCAGCGGAAAGTAAAGCATGCAACTTGAAAGAATGTAAAGGGAAGGGTTTGGAGAATTCAAACGCAATTGGAGACACGGATGTTTTTCCCGTGGTTTGGATAGGTGGTGCTATCCTACATCCACGTTGATGGAGACTTCAACCCACGAAGGGTAACGGTCGCGCGAGTCCACGGAGGGCTCCACCCACGAAGGGTCCACGAAGTAGCAACCTTGTCTATCCCACCATGGCCATCGCCCACGAAGGACTTGCCTCACTAGCGGTAGATCTTCACGAAGTAGGCGATCTCCTTGCCATTACAAACTCCTTGGTTCAACTCCACAATCTTGTCGGAGGCTCCCAAGTGACACCTAGCCAATCTAGGAGACACCACTCTCCAAGAAGTAACAAATGGTGTGTTGATGATGAACTCCTTGCTCTTGTGCTTCAAATGATAGTCTCCCCAACACTCAACTCTCTCTCATAGGATTTGGATTTTGTGGAAAGAAGATTTGAGTGGAAAGCAACTTGGGGAAGGCTAGAGATCAAGATTCATATGGTAGGAATGGAATATCTTGGTCTCAACACATGAGTAGGTGGTTCTCTCTCAGAACATATGAGTTGGAATTGTGTATGTGTTCTGATGGCTCTCTCCATGAATGAAGAGGAGGTGGAGGGGTATATATAGCCTCCACACAAAATCCAACCGTTACACACAATTTTCCAATCTCGGTGGGACCGAATCAACAAACTTGGTCGGACCGAAAAGGTAAACCTAGTGACTGTTAGAGATTTTCGGTGGGACTGACATGCAACTCGGTAGGACCGATATGGTTAGGGTTTGGGCATAACGTAATCTCGGTGAGACCGATTACACAAACTCGGTGAGACCGAGTTTGGTAATAAGCTAACCAGAGAGTTGGTCAGGCAAACTCGGTGGGACCGATTTGCTCTTTCGGTGAGACCGAAAAGTTACAAAAGGGAAACAAAGAGTTTACATTGCAATCTCGGTTGGACCGATTCGCTCTTTCGGTGAGACCGAAAAGTTACAAAAGGGAAACAGAGAGTTTGCAATCCCATCTCGGTGAGACTGAGATCCCTATCGGTAGAACCGAATTGCTAGGGTTTGGCAGTGGCTTATGACAAGTGAAACTCGGTGGCGCCGGATAGAAAGAATCGGTTTGACCGAGTTTGGCTTAGGGTTTAGGTCATTTGTGGAAGTGGGAAAGTAGTTGAGGGTTTTGGAGCATATCACTAAGCACATGAAGCAAAAGGCTCATTAAGCAACACCTCATCCCTCCTTGATAGTATTGGCTTTTCCTAAAGACTCAATGTGATCTTGGATCACCAAAATATAAAATGAAGAGTCTTGAGCTTTTGAGCTTGAGCCAATCCTTTGTCCTTAGCATTTTGAGGGCTCCACTTTCACATCCATGCCATGCCAATCATTGAGCTTTCCTGAAATAGTCATCTTGGAATAGCATTAGCTCAATGAGCTATATGTTGTTATGAATTACCAAAACCACCTAGGGATAGTTGCACTTTCAGTCCATAGGAACACTGAAGGGGCTCGGTAGATCCAGGATAAGAAGGAAATATCCTAACAGTGCAGAAATATTGGCTTTGATTAAAATCTCGGAATTGCTCTTCGACAGTGTATTCGGGATACCAATGGTAACCCGTCTCGATCATTACCCGGACTAACATAGTAGTATGACCGGGCACGTCGAGGCATCGGGTCAGGCGAACCACTTGGTTTTGAGCACGGTTGGCCATCTGAAAGCACAACCACAATGCAAAGACATTAGAACTTCTAGGGAAAATTGGACAGCATAACAGCTGTAAATGCTCAGAAAAAGATTTGAGACATCCACAACAGTCTGCAATACCACCCAACAACATCATATCAAGGTTCTGATTCAATTAGCAACATACTAAAAGTAGTAGAAACTGTACTGTGGCTTGTAACAACAATCCTATAAGCTACTACAGATTAGTAACACGTGAACTTGATAGAAGAAGAGAGCCCAGTCCTTAACCCATGTTGAATGAGAAGAGAATGACTCAGATCAGAGGGCATAGGGTAAAGGAGTAAAAGAGCCTTATGTTCCCTCCCACAATCAATTCCCCTACATATAACTAAAGCATTTCTAGACTCGACATCGACCAGTTTGGCTCAACAAACCTACAGGTAGTCCGGCTCTAATACCAACGCTGTCAGGACCCCAATTCCAAGTCACATCGATCTAGCCGGTAACACCTCATATCACTTTGCGGCCTCACGCACGGTATCCCATGGGTGTCGCCTTACCATGGCCCGGGACCGTTTGCGTCTTTTGGCTCACGTATATGATAGTGTCGCTAGCATCCATATGACAGAGAACCCGGGCCGACATGGCTAGTCGTGAACCCAAAGCGGCACAAACCTATGGAGACAGGCATACATGAATCACATCGAGCATGTCGGTCATCAGCGAGTGATTCCGGGCTGTAGCACTAGGCTAACAGGACTCCGGGGAAACCCGGGCTGTAGCAGGCTAGGCAGGACTCTGGATGTCACCGCGTGACATTTCCCCGAAGGGACAGACATAGGAACGACGTGAATCACATGCCGGCCAGTCAAGTGTCCTGAGCAGTAGTGCTGGGCTAGCAGGACTCCGGTGAACCGGGCTGTAGCGGACTACTATGGCACAAGGAACACTAGACTACATTTCCCCATAAGAAAGGCTGCCAAGGATAAACAACTAGGTTGTCGGATCCCACTCATACCAAGCATTTCAATCATACACACAATATGCCCGATATGAGTACATACAACATGGCATCACAACAAAACTCTACAACTCAAGTACTTTATTTAAAGGCTCCATAGAGCCATACATAACATGTTCATACAGATAGGGGTCACATGACCCGACACTCAAGTCATACAATCATACAAGCACAAGCGGAAGCAGCTAGTCTGAGTACACACACTAGAAAGAAAGAAGGCTTCTCGAAGCCTGTCTATCTACATAGGGCCCTCCATGGCCAGGATCACCACCTGGGTGGCTAGTCACTCATCGACATCAAGGTCTACATAAAACCCATCGGAGGGGGCGGTGTTTTCGTCTGAAAACAATAAATAAGCAAACATGAGTACAAGGTACTCAACAAGTCTTACATCAGAACCTAATATACATGCTCATTCTCAAGAAGGTGGTGGGGCTATTGCAGCAAGCCAGCTTTAACTCTTGGCTAAGCTATCCTATGGAACTCCACTAGTAAAAGAGTTTTTGCACAAGAGTCCACTACTCACCAACACAATACTCCACCGGGGATCCTCTCTCGTCATCCTACGAGAGGGCCTTCCTCGGTACTCACACTTATCTTGAGTCTTTTAGTAGTATCCATTAACTTGTCAATGAACTGTATAGGCAACCAAGTAGTCCTTTACCACGGACGCGGCTATTCGAATAGTTTTATACCCTGCAGGGGTGTACTTCTTCGTACACGCTTTCACCACTTACCGCCGTTTACACGACATGTACTCGGCAACCTTCAAGCATAAGCCCAGCGAGGGTGTCGGCCACGGCCTACCTAAACACTTAAGTCTCTAGTCCAGATTTATCGCCTGTCCAGGTTCCATCCGCAGGGAGTCCGGCCGAGGTTTCCACTTACGGCCCCGAACGATGTGAACAGGGTTCCCGAGACACCAAACGGGTGACTCGGTACACCGTGCCACGGTGTATCTACCGCAACATAGCCCACCCCTAGGGTCAGCGCTACGCATGGCCGCCAACACATAACCTACAAACACCAGAAACTATTTGCAACTCCTGGACAGAGTACTAGGGTATTTAAGAAGCCGAGAGGGTCAATTAAGGATCCCAATGCATGGTAGTAGCTGAATCTTAAATCACACATACAGATCTCAGTTCCTAGGGACGGCCTCAATGAAACAACCCACCACGTACTCCTACATGGCCTCTCATCGATACCTTTACCAAAACATGTTCAACACATCCCTCATATTGCCGACATAATCATATCACTCTAGCCCATCACCCAGATGAACCAGACCTGACACAACTCTAAGCATAGCAGGCATAGCAAGGTAGGAATCACTTACATGGCTCAATCAACTCCTACACATGCTAGTGGGTTTCATCTAGTTACTGTGGCAATGACAGGTCATGCAGAGGATAAGGGTTCAACTACCGTGGCACACAGCAGTTTGAATCGCGTTGTCTTAATGCAGTAAACAAGAGCAGAAGCGAGAACATGGGTTTGTATCGGAATGATCAATGGGTTGCTTGCCTGTTGTAGAGGTAGTAGGGTACTGCCCTTCAGACGGATACTCGGGGTTATCCTCGGAGGCAGAACCTACCACGAAAGTCACACCGAACATAATCAACACATGGCAATATGCAACAATATGATGCATGCTATGACATGGCAAGATGAAAGTGTCTTGGCCTAATGCAAGCTAAAACAGAAAGGGATGAACTCATTTGAATCAAAGATTCAAATATTAGCTCATTAAACATGGCCTTATTAGTGCATTACCTTATTCTGCTTAAACAACAAGATTAACTTGTTTTGTCATGCATGAAACCATTACAGATGGATAGATTGAATTTTTCTGATCATTCTTCATATATAAAACTTTGCATTTGGAGCTATGGTTGATTTTCTATGATTTTTAGAAGTTTTGACTATTTTCTGGAATTTCCTATTAAAGAATAAATCCAGTAATTGAATTAATGCGTTAGCATGACATAGATGTGACGTCAGCGGGTCAACTGGGTCAGCTAGGTCAAACCTGACTGGTGGGCCCTCTCTGTCAGTGTCACAACTAGTTAACAGAATTAGATTAACACTAATTAGCTGTCAGTGGGGCCTGGGCCCACATGTCAGTGACTGAACTAATTAAACTTAGTTAAAACTAATCCTAAACTAATTAGCAGACCAGCCCCACCTATCATAGACTCAGGGGGGTCTACCTGGGCCCACACAAGGGTCAAATTGAGTCAAACTCGCCGGCGGCTTGACGCCGGCGACGTCAGACGCGGCAGAGGGGCTCGGGTTTGCATTTTCGGCGACCAAAACGACGGCGGAGAGCAGCTACGTGACGCGGGGAGCGAGCCGCATTGTTTGGTGGAGGAAGTGGGGCTCGGGGAGGCCGGAAACGACGCCGGCGACGACCTTGGCGGTCGCCGGAGTTCGGGCGTGGATGAACCCGGTGCTACGGGGCACGGCGAGGCACGGGGAGTGGTGCGTTAGGCTCCTGGGAGCGCGTGGAAGACGAAGGCGTGCTCGGATTCGAGCTTACGCGCCTGTGGCCACGGTGGCGACATGTCCGGCGGAGCCGAGCTCTCGGCCTCGATGGCAGAGGGGGTTGGAGGACGCGGACGAGCGCGGGGAGAGGGGCGGAGGAAAGATGGGCTCACAGGGAACTCGCGGAGCAGGCTAGTGAGCTCGGGGAGGACTTGAGGCCGGCGAATCGAACGACGGCATCCAGCGGCCGTAGACGGGGAAGAAGGTCACCACGTCGTCTTGGGGTCGTCCGAGCTTGCGTGGGTCAACAGAGAGGTCGAGGACGGCAGCGCAGAGCTAATGGGCTTGTCGGAGAGGCGAGGGGTGGCTCTGGTGTCGACTACGGCGAACGGCGGCGACAATGGCTCTCGGTGCGTGCGAGAGGAGAGCCAGAGGAGGGAGAGGAGCACGGGGAGAGTGAGGGAGGGATAGAGGGGGACATGGGGGTCGGCGTGGCACCCCTAGACGCCTCCAGGGCGTCGGCAGAAGCAGGAGGTGGCCGGCGTGTGGCCGCAGGCGCCGGCCACGCGCTCCTCGTCCTCTTGGCGGGAGGAGGATGACGACTGGCAAGGCCAGTCGGCTGGGCCGAGCCAGGTGGGCTGGGCCAGCACAGGTGAGGCCCAGGTGGGTTTCCCTCTCTCTCTCTTTTCTTATTTGTTTCTGTTTTCTATTTTTTCTGCAACTGTTGGGCTTTATTTAAAAATACTAAAACGTTTCCAAAAATCCTGAAAATAATTGTGGGCTCTGTTTAGAATATTTCCAACAACAAACATTTATGTCCAGAATTATTTGAGCATTTAAATTATTTTATAGCATTTAAATGCCCAAATTCAAATACTTATGATTTAATTCAATGACCTTGTGTTGACCTAGAAAATTGTGCACCAATTTTGCCAGAGGTTCCAACCCAAGACAAAGAGAGTGAACTTTTTAGAAGGGCATTTCAGGTTCATTGAAAATAATTTTAGTAAACCCTAGTTGTTTCCAGGGGGTGTTGGGGGTTCTGTCTTCCCCATTTCAAATTTAAGAGGAATTTAAACATGATGCACACTCTAATGCTTGAACTAACTAGGGTGTGACAGCCGGGACCGGATATCTATCCGGAACTCCAAAGAAGGCATCCGAAGACTGGCCTTCGGAATGGTTTTATATAGAGGATGTCCCGCTGCCGGACCCTATTCGGATTGGCCTCCCTGAGTTCGACAGTGCTCCCTTAAAGAAGCGCCTAAGTTGGCGTCCACGGAGCCCTCAGAGGGAAAGTGACAGGGACATCATTTACCTGATGGGCCAAATAAGATTGTTAGCCCATTCTGGACTGACCATGATCGGGGTTATGGCTGAATGCATCATGCAGGGGGTGCAGCCGCTTCAGTATAGAAGCCACCCCATGTGGGATTTCAACGGGGAGGACGACGCCACCCGTTACAGCTGTAAGGGGCCGGATTCAGCCACCGCTCTACTAAAGATCTTGTCCACTTTGTATAAGGGAGAAGAGGAGGAATTTCTCCGCGTCAACCCATAGGGTGGATTCTCTATGCACAATCCCCCAAGCTGGGTAAGCGGTCACATTTACTTGCCCATCCGTTTTGTATTCCCATTGTTAAATATTCAGTCTAACGACTTCAACACAGGAACTGCGCCGGGCTGTTAAGGAAATAAATAGCCCTCCTCCACAACCCGAGGACCCAGGACGGTCCCTCGACCCGGCCTCTCAAGAGGATCTGGACATATCTGTGGAGCTGATTGATGGAGTGTCCCATCAATTGAGCAAGGACAACGCCTTGGTGGCCATTTCGGCCGATTACACAGGGCTAATCCCGGCCTCCCAGGTAACTGAGATCGAAGTCCCAGTACCCCAAATAGGTGTCTGCCCTCTCGTGTTTTCATTTTCTTGATTACAACCAAGCTTTGCAGGGGAGGCTTTTGAGATGGGAGGCCAAACCTGCGGCGGCAAGCCAACGAGGGGCCGCAGGGGCCCGTGGGCAGAAAAGAGGCGCAGTCTGGACCAAGGCGTCAGCACAAAGGTATGGCGCGCCCCCTTATCCTAGGTGTTACACCTGCGAGGCATATTAACACTCGTGCTCTCTTCAGGACAAAGAGACCTCGCCGGACTATACCCGGAGAGGCTGCCAACCGCGCCTCCACCAGCCAGGCTCCGAAGCAGGGTCCGGAGGCAGAGGCGAACACAAGGCGCGCACCAGACGCTCCTCCGATGGAGGATGTGGACAGGTTGTCTGCCACCAACTCTGAGGTGGAGAGTGCCATGAATCACAGGCGTCGCCGGATAATTCTTCGGGACGCTTGTTTCTCCCAAGAGGCATTAGATGCCTTTAATTCGGGAGATGCGTACCTCCGTGCCGCTCAAAATGGTCTAGCCAGAGCCATGGAGCAATATGTAAAAGACATACGGGTAAGAAAATTTTGGTAATTATATATATATACCAATAGCCCCCGAGACTTGAAACAGTTAGAATAACTGATTTAAGGATCATTTGTTATGCAAGTTCTTACAGAAAATAATTCCCTACTGTCCAAGGAGCTGGAAGAGTGCAAAGCCCAACTTGAGGCCGCACTAGCCGCGGCAGGGGAGCCAAGGAGACCCCCTCTGGTAATATACACTTCGAAAGATAAGTATTTTGCGAAGCACGGCATGGGTGCGAATCTGACAAATGAAATTGCAGATGGCGCCGGAATGAATCCGGAAAGGCAACACCTCCTACGCCAGCTAAAGGCTGGTGAGAAGGTGCTGACAAAGGTGAGGCGGGAGAAGAACGATCTCCAAGATGCCAACACCAAGCTGGGCGTCGAGCTGAAAGATGTTTGTGCCCAGCTGTCAGACTCCATTAAGGAGAATCAGCGGCTTTGGCGCGGCATATTTAGTAAGTTCTTGAACGAACCTTTGAAAGAAAGTTCGACAGGGAAGTCGACTAACAGAGCAATGTCTGTAGGTGTGCTAACAGGTCGTCCTGCAGAGGAGATGCCCGGTTCTACGAGTGACCTTCTTCCCGAGCTCTCGCAACTGCTCGATCGAGTTCGGCAGGCGATGCAAGGCATCGCCCAGGCCCTGTGTCCATCCATCTCCATGCCCAAAGGTCTTGAAGAGCTTGCGGAGAAGCTAAAGGGAGCACGGCGGCGCTTCCGATTGTGGAAGATATTGGCCTGCCGTCAAGGCGCTAGGGAGGCTTGGGCCATGGTGAAGACGCGGTACACAAAGGCTGACCCCAACCACATGGCCGAGGTCGGTCCTGTAGGGCCCGATGGGAAGGAGATCCCTATAAGCTTAGTATATGACCAAGTAGAGTTGGCCGCAAAGTATTCCCAGCAGGACTGTAAATTAGACAGCCTGTTATATGGTATTGAAGAGGAATACAGTCAGTCAAAATGACTATGTAATTTAATTGACATTTATAATGCCTTCTAGCCGGATTGTAGATCATTTGTCATGGCCGACCTTTTCGCTTCAGCCTCAGGACCTGACGGTCCGGAGTGTGTCCGAATTCCCATGCGGTTATATAGGAACCGGGGAATGCATGGAGACCAGACATAGGGGCCATTAGTGTGTGAACAAACAAGTGCTCGACTAGTTATGTTATATTACATGGTTAGTAAGAAACATCTTCCAGGGAGAATAGTTCCGTTAGGGGTTCCTTTCCCTGGGAGGCATGCCCTAAAGTGCATGTCCATGCTGCGAAAAGAAATGCAGGAAAAAAATCTGGGGGAGTATAGATAAATAAAAAAGATCATCTTTACTTCACCGACCGAATATTCCCTTAAGAACGCTAGCTTTCGGCTTCACCCAGTCTGAGGTACACGTCCGGCTGACCCGGCAGTAACAATCGCAGAGGTGCTCCCTTCACCACCTAGCCGAACAATCGGGAACGTAGGGGTAAGCACAGGAGCTAGACAACCCAGCTTGGCCAAAACTTAAGTCATATCGATGCATATAATGGTGAATAAAAGGTACATGCGGAAGTGTGACACGTGTGTTGGGCATGAAGCCCGTATAAATAAGCTTCTGTTTAAAGAAGCCCCCAGGTTTAATGAGCGCGGATAGCTCGTCCCTTTATGAGCCTTTAAAGGTTATAAGAGAGAGAGAGAAGAAGAAGAGGAATGTAAGACAGAAAGTATATAAAAAATGGACGAAGGAAGGAGACGAACACAGAGTCTGGCGCTAGGCATAGAATCTTCGGAGACGGGCTGCGTTCCATGGGTTCAGCTCGAGTCGGTTATCTGATGCATCTCGCAGGCGGTACGCTCCACCAGTCAGGACTTGGTCAATTATGAAGGGACCTTCCCACTTGGGCTTGAGTTTGTCCTTTTTCTTGTCCGGTAGTCGTAGAACTAATTCGCCAATGTTGTAATTTTTGGCCCGTACTTCTCTGCTTTGGTATCTTTGAGCCTGTTGTTGATAGAATGCGGAACGGGCTTTTGCCACGTCACGCTCCTCCTCCAATGCGTCCAAGCTGTCCTGCCGATCGAGCTCGGCTTCTCTTTCTTCGTACATGCGCACTCGAGGTGAGTCATGAATTATGTCGCAAGGCAAAACTGCCTCTGTGCCGTACACCATAAAGAATGGTGTGTATCCAGTGGTGCGATTCGGCGTGGTCCGCATCCCCCAGAGTATGGAGTCGAGCTCCTCTACCCAGTGCGTGTTAGATTCCTTGAGGGACCGCACTAATATGGGTTTGATGCCGCTCATGATAAGACCATTTGCACGTTCGACCTGGCCGTTAGTTTGTGGGTGATAGACGGAAGCATAATCGAGCTTGATGCCCATGTTTTTGCACCAGAGTTTTACCTCATCGGCCGTAAATTTCGTGCCGTTATCTGTGATGATGCTGTGGGGGACGCCGTAACGGTGTACAACCATATAAAGTCTATCACCAGTACGGATCCGGCCGTCTTAACATGCTTGGCTTCTATCCATTTGGTGAACTTATCCACCATGACCAGTAAGTATTTTTGCTTGTGGGTTCCGCCTTTAAGGGGTCTAACCATGTCAAGCCCCCAGACCGCGAAGGGCCAAGTGATGGGGATAGTTTGGAGGGCGGTGGGTGGCATATGGCTTTGGTTTGCAAAGAGCTGGCAACCGGTGCATCGTTGGACTAAGTCCTGGGCGTCTGCCCGGGTCGTCGGCCAATAAAAGCCTGTACGAAAGGCCTTGCTTACAAGGGACCGAGCTGCCGCGTGATGACCGCCGAGTCCGGCATGAATTTCAGCCACGAGGTTCCGCCCTTCCTCTTCGGAGATGCACCTTTGAAGGACTCCGGTAGTGCTTTTCTTATAAAGCTCTCCCTCGTGGACTTTGTAGGCTTTGGATCGCCGCACTATGCAGCGTGCCTCATTTTGGTCCTTGGGGAGTTCCTGCCTAGTAAGGTACGCGAGGAATGGTTCCGTCCACGGGGCGATAACGGCCATTATTACGTGGGCTGAAGGTGTTATTTCATTGGCAGAGCCTCTGATTGTGTCGGAATGTTCGGTGTCGGGCAGTGCGGTTGGGTCCGGGCTGTTATTGTTCGGCTCCCCTTCCCATACCATGGATGGCTTGAACAGCCTTTCCAAGAAGATGTTGGGGGGGACTACATCGCATTTTGCGCCGATGCGTGCCAGGACATCATCCGCCTGATTATTTTCCCGCGCTACATGGTGGAATTCGAGCCCTTCGAACCGAGCTGACATTTTTAGGACGGCGTTGCGGTAAGCTGCCATTTTTGGATCCTTGGTGTCGAAGTCTCCATTTATTTGGGATATTGCGAGGTTCAAGTCCCCGCGCACCTCTAGGCATTGAATGCCCATGGATACTGCCATCCGGAGACCATGTAAAAGGGCCTCATATTCGGCTGCATTGTTGGAGTCCGTGTACATAATCTGGAGTACGTATTGAACTGTGTCTCCTGTGGGGGACGTCAAAACGATGCCAGCCCCCAGTCCGGCCAACATCTTGGAGCCGTCGAAATGCATGATCCAATTTGAATATGTGCCGAACTCTTTAGGGAGTTCGGCCTCCGTCCATTCTGCGACGAAGTCGGCCAAGACTTTCGACTTGATGGCTCGTCGTGGCTTATAAGTTATGTCGAACGGGAGGAGCTCAATGGCCCATTTTGCAATCCGGCCCGTTGCGTCACGGTTGTTTATAATATCGTTAAGTGGTACTTCCGAGGCCACTGTTATTGAACACTCTTGAAAGTAGTGTCGTAGCTTTCGGGATGCCATGAATACCGCGTATGCAATCTTTTGATAATGCGGGTACCGTGATTTGCAGGGAGTGAGGACAGTGGACACATAATAGACCGGCTTTTGAAGAGGGAATTTGTGTCCGTCCGTTTCTCGTTCGACGACGAGTAGTGCGCTTACAACCTAATGTGTTGCTGCAATGTACAATAGCATTGGTTCGCCGATGTTTGGTGTGGCCAAGACTGGGTTTGTTGCCAATATGGCTTTTAATTCATTGAGTCCGGCCATGGCTGCATCCGTCCATTTGAAGTGTTCGGTGCGCCGAAGGAGGCGGTAAAGGGGTAGGGCCTTTTTCCCAAGCGGGAGATAAAGCAGCTTAGAGCCGCCACGCAGCTGGTTAACTTTTGTATTTGTTTGAGGTCCTTTGGGATATCCAGTTGCGACAGAGCTCGGATCTTGGCTGGATTTTCTTCAATTCCTCTACCGGATACAATGAAGCCCAAGAGCTTTCCGGCTGGAACGCCAAAAATGCATTTTTCTGGGTTGAGCTTGATGTCGTATGTTCGGAGGTTATCGAATGTGAGCCTCAAGTCGTCCACTAGAGATTCGACATGTCTTGTTTTGACGAACACATCATCTACATATGCCTCCACTGTTTTGCCGATCTGGTTTGCCAGACATGTCTGAATCATGCACTGCTATGTTGCGCCGGCGTTTTTGAGCCCGAAGGGCATTGTGTTGAAGCAGAATGGGCCGTATGGTGTGATGAATGCCGTTGTGGCTTGGTCTAGTTCTGCCATCTTGATTTGATGGTAGCCGGAATATGCGTCGAGGAAACACAACGAATCGTGTCCTGCGGTAGCGTCGATAATTTGATCGATGCGGGGGAGGGGGAAGGGATCCTTTGGGAAAGCCTTGTTAAGGTCCTTAAAATCAACGCACAGGCGCCAGGATTTGTCCTTCTTTGGTACCATCACCAGGTTTGCTAGCCAGTCCGGATGTTTTATATCTCTGATGAATCCGGCCTCCAATAGCTTTGCTAGCTCTTCTCCCACGGCCTGTCTCTTAGGTTTGGAAAAATGCCGAAGAGCTTGTTTGACAGGCTTGAATCCTTTTAGGATATTTAAGCTGTGCTCGGCCAGCCTGCGTGAGATTCCTGGCATGTCTGAAGGGTGGCAGGCGAAAATGTCCCAGTTTTCTCGTAGGAACTCTCGCAGTGCGGCGTCTACATCAGGGTCTAAATGTGCCCCGATGGAAGCTGTTTTATTGGGGTCCGTTGGATGGACCTGGAATTTGACTATTTCGTCCGCCGGTTTAAAGGAGGTGGACTTGGATCTTTTGTCGAGTACCACATCGTCCCTATTCACCGTAGAGCGTAGCACAGTCAGTTCCTCAGCCGCTAGGGCTTCGGATAGTGCCTCGAGGGCCAGTGCGGCTGTCTTGTTTTCGGCACGGAGTGCTATGTCCGGATCACTAGCGAGAGTGATGATCCCGTTAGGCCCGGGCATCTTGAGCTTCATGTACCCGTAATGGGGTATTGCTTGGAAGATTGTAAACGCTTCCCGCCCTAGCAGGGCGTGATAACCGCTGCTGAACGGAGCCACATGGAACGTGACCTCTTCGGACCTGTAATTATCCGGCGTGCCGAACACCACATCTAGTGTGATTTTTCCTGTACAGCGCGCTTCCCGACTGGGGATTATTCCTCTAAAGGTTGTGCTGCTTCGCTCAATGCGGTTCCAGTCTATTTCCATTTTTTGAAGGGTTTCCTCATAAATGAGGTTCAATCCGTTGCCGCCGTCCATGAGTACCTTGGTAAGACGAAAGCCGTCCACTATTGGACTGAGGTCCAATGCGGCTGGTGCTCGGGCTGTTCGGAATTTAGGTTCATCACCGGCGTTAAAGGTAATAGCCGTGTCACTCCATGGGTTTATTGTTGCTACTTGGTAGACTTCGGCAAGGCTGCGGAGTGTCCTTTTTCGCATTTTATTTGATGCGAAAGTCTTGAAGACTGTTAATACCGTATTGGTATCTCTGGGGTGGCTTTCTGTGGCCTCCGGAATTAGGAGATTTTCGCCAATTTTGGCCACCTGCCGAAGTATCCAACATGCTCTGAGGCTGTGAGTTGGTGTGGCATCCTCTGTACTGTGAATTTTACAGGGTCCATTGAGCCATCCTTCCAGTACGGTTCCATGCCCTGTAGAGGGTTTTTGCTTTTTAGTGCTTGACCCGGGTGTCTGGTGGTGATGCACCCGTTTATTTCGGACTGGGTTTGTATTCAGGGCCGGATTGTCCCAAAATTTTATTTCGGTTTTCCAGGCGCTTTCCATTGCACAGTACTTTCGTACAATGGACGCCAAGTCAGCGAAGCATGTAATATCATGGCGACTTATGGCGTTGAGTATTCCCTTGTCCGTGCAATTATTGCAGAAGATCGAGATTGCGTCTTCCTCGCGGTAGTCCCTTAGCCTGTTCTTGACCAGGAGGAATCTGGCCCAGTAATGATGTACTGTTTCATCAGGCTCTTGCCTGATTTTGGATAGATCGCTTATGTTGGGGTGGGTGGGTGGAATTAAATCCAAAGCCTCACCCCATCTGAGGCTCAGAGGCCGAGGAATTTCCGGACTCGAAAATTTGGATTCCTGGATGTTGTCCAATGAATCCAGCCCGTCGCCTGACTCTAAGTTCTGGTCTTGAGTGATATCCTCCCCTCCGCGGGTATCTGGCTTGGAGGGATCGGGAATCCGGACGTAGCGAGTCCTTAAGATAGATGAAGGGTCGCTGCACTGTCCCTCTACCACGGCAACGTGATGGGTGACTTGGGGAGAGTTAATCTCTCTCAGATCGGGTTTAGGCCCAATCTGGTCGTAATCCGTAGCGACTCCCAGGGTGGCAAAGCGATCCAAGAGCTCGTTTATGGTGAGAGCTCCATTGGATCTAATTGCTCGGCGAGTTCCGAGCTGACATGAAGATTGTTTTCGATGGCTCGAGAGGTCATCGTCGGCGCAGAAGCCGAACAGGCGATCATAAGAAAACCACCTAACCGGAGGTTTTTTTTGAATATTTACTGTGGGGTAAAACCCCACAGCCCATTTTATTAGAAAAAGAAAAGGTCCAGCAAAATACAAAGCACTGAGAAAGTGCCAAAACAAAAGGAGACCTATCTACAACTTACCTAGAGCTATAGCCGGAGGGTTTGGCCGACAGCCAAAGCTCCCTTAGAAACAGTGCCGTCTTTAAAGACGGGGCAAGGCATCCTTCCTGATGGCGACGACACAGAGGAACTCTCAATGAAAGCACCAATGTCAGTGTCAAAACCGGCGGATCTCGGGTAGGGGGTCCCGAACTGTGCGTCTAGGCCGGATGGTAACAGGAGGCAAGGGACACGAAGTTTTACCCAGGTTTGGGCCCTCTCGATGGAGGTAAAACCCTACATCCTGCTTGATTAATATTGATGATATAGGTAATACAAGAGTAGATCTACCACGAGATCGGAGAGGCTAAACCCTAGAAGCTAGCCTATGGTATGATTGTTGTGTGTGTTGTCCTACAGACTAAAACCCCCCGGTTTATATAGACACCGGAGAGGGTTAGGGTTACACAAAGTCGGTTACAATGGTAGGAGATCTACATATCCGTATCGCCAAGCTTGCCTTCCATGCCAAGGAAAGTCCCTTCCGGACACGGGACGAAGTCTTCAATCTTGTATCTTCATAGTCCAGGAGTCCGGCTGAAGGTATAGTCCGGCCATCCAGACACCCCCTAATCCAGGACTCCCTCACTCCCCAACACTCAACTCTCTCTCACATGATTTGGATTTGGTGGAAAGATGATTTGAGTGGAAAGCAACTTGGGGAAGGCTAGAGATCAAGATTTATGTGGTTGGAGTGGAATATCTTGACCTCAACACATGTTAGGTTGTTCTCTCTCAGAAATATATGTTGGAAGTGTAGGCATGTTCTGGTGGCTCTCTCCACGAATGAAGAGTGGGTGGAGGGGTATAAATAGCCTCCACACAAAATATAACGGTTACACACATATCACCAAACTCGATGGGACCGAATCATACAACTCGGTCTGACCGATTTAGTTCAAAATGTGACCATTAGGGTTTTCGGTGGGATCGATGTGCTAGGGTTAGGGTAAAGCCTCATCTCGGTTTGACCGATTACACAAACTCGATGGGACCGATTTGGGTAATAAGCAAAACAGAGAGTTGGCCAAGCAAACTCGATGGGACCGAAATTATTGCAATAGGCAACAGAGAGTTTGCAAGCCCATCTCGGTGAGACCGAGATCCCATCGGTGAGACCGAATTGATTAGGGTTTCTGGTAGTGGCTCTGTCAACTGAACTCGGTGGCACCGGATAGAAAGGTTCGGTGAGGCTGAGTTTGACTTTTAGTTTGGGACATATGTGGATATGAGGAAGTAGTTGAGGGCTTTTGGAGCATATCACTAAGCACTTTGAGCAAGCAAGCCATTAAGCAACACCTCATCCCATCTTAATAGTATTGGCTTTTCTATGGACTCAATGTGATCTTGGATCACAAGAATAAAATGTAGAGTCCTGAGATTTGAGCTTGAGCCAATCCTTTGTCCTCGGCATCTTGAAGGGGTTCCACATCCTCTAGTCCATGCCACTCCATTGTCGAACTTATCTGAAACATACTAGGTAGAAGCATTAGTCCAACAAGAGATATATTGACATTAATTACCAAAATCACCCAGGGAGCACTTGTGCTTTCAATCTCCCCCTTTTTTGTAATTGATGACAACATACATCAAAGCTTTAGATAAAGATATAGAGAATAACAAGTAAAGCTTTGGAAAGACATGTAACATGCATAGGCTCCCCCTACATGTATGCAATCATGTAAATATGGAATATAGGAGCATGTGAATGCATAAGCATGACAGAGCAAGCAATGTGTTACATGTATCTTGGCTATATGCATCAGAGCAAATGATGTGAATATGGGAAATGTGCATTCATGCTCATGAGTCCTTCTTGCAAACAATATGTACAACAACAAGAAATCCTCATACACATGACTGTGATGCATATACTTACCTTGTGGTCTTGAGTTGTGTAAGTGCATCTAGTGCCACCCCTAGTTGGTTTTGGAGTATTGACAACAAACCTGGTTGAGGGGCTAATGTGTTTGTGAGAATTGCAGGATAACACAGGTGGTAGTCCCTCATTGATTCGATTTACCTACCAGAGATGACCCCTAAAAATGTGTGAAGACATTGAAGACTATGGTGGTATGTGTAGATATTCACATTGAAGACTATGACATGAGAAGACATCGCATGAAGACTTTGAAGTGCGAAGACAGAGTTGTTTCATAGTTTCATTTTCTTTGTTGAGTCGTAGGAACCACCGTACTGTTAAGTGGGGTCCAAGTGAAAATAGTCAGAATGACTAAAGTGATGCTCAACCAAATCCTAAGTCTTCGAGCGAAGACAATGAGAGCAAATCTTATCCAGAGCTGGATAAGTCAGCTTTACTTGTAGCCCAAGTTAAGCTGTCACGTGTGTTTGAAATCTGACCGTTGGAACACGTGTCAGTTCCTTAGTGACCCAGGGTCATTTCGGACAAATCAGGTCGGGTTGCCTAGTGGCTATAAATAGCCCACCCCCTACACCATAAATTGGTGGCTGCTCAGAGTTAGTGCACGGCTTTTGTCGTTTGAGAGCAACCCACCTCGAAGCCTTTGAGAGAGAAATCCTTGTGAGGACAAAGCCCTAAACACCCAGAGCCAAAGAGTGTTAGGCATCACTGAAGTCTTCCTGTCTGTGTGATCTGAAGACTTGTTACACTTGAGGACTGTGAATCCTCCAGCCGGTTAGGCGTCGTGTTCTAAGCATCCAAGAGTCATTGTGGATCGCCGGTGAATGAAGTCTGTGAAGGTTTGGAAGTCTACCTTGAAGACTTACCTGAGTGATTGGGCGAGGACTGGGTGTCCTTAGCTCAAGGGGAATAAGGTGAAGATGCGGTCTTCTGAGTTGAATCTTAGCCTCCCTAACCAGACGTACAGTTGTGACAGCAACTGGAACTGGTCCAACAAATCCTTGTCTTCACCAAGCAACTGGTTCTATTTCCTCCTTCTCTTTATTTATAGTTGGTCTTTGTGAAGTCATTGCCAGTTTGCATTATCTGTTTGTCTTTGTTGTGTGACTGTTTGTTCTGATTGGCTTCATACTATCTCCCATCCTGATCCATACTGCCTAGCTGCTATTAGTCTTCGTGCTTTCACTTCATTGTTGTAACGGCCTCGATGCGGCTATATCTCCCACATGTCGAAGCACGACTTAGAGGCATAACCGCATTGAAAGCAATGTAGCAAGTGAGGTAATCTTCGCAAACAACCCATGTACATAAATAAAGGGGAAATGATACATAGTTGGCTTACACTCGCCATGTCACACAAATACATAAATAATATTACATTCATCCAAATACACTCAAGGTCCGACTACGGAACCAAAATAAAGATCAACCCCCAAATGTGACAAAGTCCCCGATTGCCCCAACTGGGCACCACTACTGATCATCTGGGAAAGACACGTAGTAACGACGAGAGTCTTCATCGAACTCCCACTTGAGCTCGGTCATATCATCTGGAGCGGTATCATCGGTCCCTGCATCTGGTTTTGGAAGTAATCTGTGAGTCACAGGGACTCATCAATCTCACACCCTCACGATCAAGACTATTTAAGCTTATAGGAACGGTAAAGGTATGATGTGGAGCTGCAGCAAGCGACTAGCATATATGGTGGCTAACATATTCGCAAAAGAGAGCGAGAAGAGAAGGCAAAGGCACGGTCAAACAACTATGATCAAGAAGTGATCCTAGAACAACCTACGTCAAACATTACTCCAACACCGTGTTCACTTCCCGGACTCCGCCGAGAAGAGACCATCACGGTTACACACGCGGTTGGTACATTTTAATTAAGTTAAGTTTCATGTTATCTACAACCGGACATTAACAAATTCCCATCTGCCCATAACCGCAGGCACGACTTTCGAAAGTTCAAATCCCTGCAGGGGAGTCCCAACTTAGCCCATCACAAGCTCTCACGGTCAACGAAGGATATTCCTTCTCCCAAGACATTCCGATCAGGCTCGACATCCTGGTTACAAGACATCCTCGACAATGGTAAAACAAGTCCAGCAACACCGCCCGAATGTGCCGACAAATCCCGATAGGAGCTGCACATATCTCGTTCTCAGGGCACACTCAGATAGGTCAAGCTACAAGTAAAACCAACCCTCGAGTTTCCCCGAGGTGGTCCCGTAGGCTGCCCTGTTCGGACCAACACTCAGAGGAGCACTGGCCCAGGGGGGGTTTAAATAAAGATGACCCTCGGGCTCCGGAAACCCAAGGGAAAATAGGCTAGGTGGCGAATGGTAAAACCAAGGTTGGGCATTGCTGGAGGAGTTTTATTCAAGGCGAACTATCAAGGGGTTCCCATTATAACCCAACCGTGTAAGGAACGCAAAATCTGGGAACATAACACCGATATGACGGAAACTAGGGCGGCAAGAGTGGAACAAAACACAAGGCATAAGGCCGAGCCTTCCACCCTTTACCAAGTATATAGGTGCATTAAGATAAACAAGATAATATGGTGATATCCCAAAATTAAACAAGTTCCAACAAGGAACGATCTCCAATCTTCACCTGCAACTAGCAACGCTATAAGAGGGGCTGAGCAAAGCGATAACATAGCCAAACAACGGTTTGCTAGGACAAGGTGGGTTAGAGGTTTGACATGGCAATTTGGGAGGCATGATAAACAAGTGGTAGGTATCGTAGCATAGGCATAGCAAAAGAGCGAGCATCTAGCAAGCAAAGATAAAAGTGATTTCGAGGGTATGGTCATCTTGCCTGCAAATTTCTCAGAGTTGCCTTGATCCTCGTAAGCGTACTCAACGGGCTTCTCGTTCACGTACTCGTCTCCCGGCTCTACACAAAGCAAGACAACAAGCAAAAGGAACACAATCAACCACGTGCAATGCTCAAGCAACATGGTGCAAACATGGTATGATATGCAGGATGCGATATGTGATGAATATGCATGATTTGGAAAGGAATGATTGAACCTAGCCTCAACTTGGAAATCCAAGAGTGCCACTAGAAAGGTGAGGTTATTTCGGTTGAAATCGATATAAAGATCACCGGAATCGGATGCACGGTTTGGAAATGGCAAGCAAAACAAATATGGCACCGGTCTGCGATAAACAGCAAGTAGCCTTCTAAATGCATCAAGAACAAAATGCTACAGCATTCCAACATGACAAAAAAATAGATGGCAAGGATCCAATCATAATGCTTGACAAAAGATGAACACTGAGCTACGGCTAATTCACTCAATAGCAAGCTCAAACAAGCATGGCAAAAGTGCTAAAGATTACTAGTTTCAGACTTGGTGGAAATAACAAGTCATGAATTTATCATCAGGAAGCAATCTTTAGAGCATGAAAACTACATGCTACAGGAACATATCATGGCAAAGCAAGGCATGGCATGAAGCTACTCTAAGCATATAACAGAATTTCCTTAGTGACCATGAGCCAAAAGGGATCAGAAAATACAATTGCAAGCATGTGAACATAGCAAAAACATAAACAGATTCAGACTTACTGAAAAACTGGAGCATGCAAAATAGATTAATAAGTAGGCATGTTTACGAGCTCGATGCACTCGCTACGAGGCATTGCGTGACAAGATAAGCATACACCCAGCAAATAGACATGGCATAAAAGCTATACATGGCAAGAATAACAACATAGCATGCATGGATCAACAACAACAAGCTCGGCAGAATTGCTAAACATGTTAACAATCTGCCAGGAACATTTTATAGCCAAAGTAGAGCTCGATTGACTCAAGCTAGGGTGCTCCATAATTGCAAACAAAGACATGGATGGATAGGGCACAACATTATCTATAAAACATCCTTACTGATCATCCTCAAAAGAGGCATGGATCACTAGGAAACAACATGAACATATGGCATAAAAATAATGACAGGGCATGGACTTAGTGAAATTCTCAAGTCCCTAAAATCAGCATCATTGAGTAGGCTACTTTGCATGCTTGTGCTAGTCACCACAAAGATCACAAAAATACATGGCATACACCCCTGTAAAGATGGCTTGGCATTCTACAAAACACATGTAGAGCTCAGGATCATAGCATGCACACATTAATCATGGCAAAAATGACAAAAGTGCATTTGCTGAAACAGATCTGAAACTATCATCATATAGCCCTCTTCCAACCGTATTTCGGGCATCAAGATGAGCTCAAATGAAAATGATGCAATGAGATGAAATGATGTACTCGCCGAGGCGAACATTTTGATATGCTACACGCACGAATCGGAGCTACGATGAGGAAGTTATGGCATGTCAAAGTATGCATAAAAGTTAGGGTTAGGGACGAAAAAGTCAACCCCTCGTCTCAGATCCAGATCTGGCGCGGATTTCGAGGATCGACAAAAAACTTCACCGGAACAGCAGCTCATCGTTGGACTTGGAGAGGTTGCTCGCCGGCACGCGGGAGGAGGCGGTGGCCGGACTTGGGCAGCGTGGGCTGAGGCGCACGGCATCGGGGAAGAAGAGGCAGGCGCCAGGGCGGCAAGCAGCGTGGTCGGCGAGGTCGCCGGACGCCGGTCTCAGGCGGCGCGCGCTCCAGTGCGGCGGCACGGAGGGCGGCGAACAGGCGCGGGCGGTGGCGCGCCTTCAGGCCGAGGAGGGCCGGCGGCGGGGAGATGCGGCCGGGCCAGTGGGGGCGCGCCACGTGGTGGTGGCGGTGCAAACCGGACCTGTCCGTTGTTGGGGTGTGTCCGGCGCGCGAGGAAAGGGAGAGACTAGGGTTTCGGGTGGAATGGATCCGAAATTTCGGGGAAGGTCTTTAAATAGGGGTAGAGGGAGCTAGGAAGCTCCAAATGAGGTGCGGTTTGCTGCCACACGATCGTGATTGAACGCTCTAGATGATGCAGGAGGTTTAGGTGGGTTTTGGGCCACTTTGGAGGGGTGTTGGGCTGCAACACACACGAGGCCTTTTCGGTCCCTCGGTTAACCGTTGGAGTATCAAACGAAGTCCAAATGGCACGAAACTTGACAGGCGGTCTACCGGTAGTAAACCAAGGCCGCATGGCAAGTCTCGGTACAATCCGGAAATGTTTAATGCCCGCACACGAAAAGAGGTAGAAAGGA
This sequence comes from Triticum aestivum, assembly GCF_018294505.1. Lineage (NCBI taxonomy): Eukaryota > Viridiplantae > Streptophyta > Magnoliopsida > Poales > Poaceae > Triticum > Triticum aestivum. The sequence continues at coordinate 558,030,481 of NC_057803.1, read as the reverse complement.
CCACGGGAGGACATAGGAGCGTCGGAATGCAAAACGGACAACGGGGAAAATGCTCGAATGCATGAGACGAACACGTATGCAAATGCAATGCACATGATGACATGATATGAGATGCATGAAAAAGACAAAACACACGGAGACAAATACCCAACAACGAGGAAATAAAATAACTTAGTGCTGGAAACGGCAAGAGTTGGAGTACAAATAAGGTAAATACATCCGGGGTGTTACAATTGTATAGTTGACTATGGCTTGCCTAGTGTAGTCTACCTTCCGTTGCATGTTAATAGGTTCATTTCTATCGTTTGTCTTTGAAACTTCCATGTTTTGAAGACTTTCATAAAAATCGCCTATTCACCCCCCTCTAGTCGATAACTAGCACTTTCAAGTTGGCTTAGGAAGGGATGAACCTGACTAAACAAGGTTAGATAACACAGATACACCTACTAGCCAGAGCAAACAAAAGAAACCACAAGAGTACCAAGACTGGGATGACATGTAGAGAGTGAGTACTGAGTACTCTATTGGATATAGACATGTCCGCAAGGGTAAAGATGTGCAATGAATTCAAGGATTTCCTTCCCTTAGATGTCTTGCTCCCGCTGAATCTTGCATGGGATATTGGGAGAAGATAGGGAACAGAAAATCAGACCAACACAAAGAAATAGAGCTAATGCAAATAATCAAATATGAACATGTCTTTCCCCTCTTAAATACATGTGACTTCTCTCCTCTGGAATACCAAGCATCTGGGGTTTCTTACACTCTCCCTAAGTATGCTCTCCCCCTATAGAAATGATTAAGCTTAAGCTTTGATGTGATCTCTCTCTTAAGCTTTGATGTGATCTCTCTCTGCCCCTTTGACATTAGTTTCCAAGAAGGGCTCTTCTAGATTGTTATTACAAATGGGTTTTGTCGTGGAATTGTCACGGCAGATGTCCTTAGTGTCAGGACTTAGTCGTGAGGCCAACGCATCTATGTGGTAGCTTGAGAGGGGTTGAGCGGGACGAGAGACGCGATGTTTTACCCAGGTTCGGCCCCTCACGATGGAGGTAAAAGCCTACATCCTGCTTCATTGATATTGATGATGATGATCGCGGTTACAAGAGTGCTCTATCTCGAGATCTATTGTCTAAACCTAACTTGTCCAACTTGTGGAACTTGTGAATCTTCTCCCCCTTTGAGGAGCCCTGCCCCTCCTTATATATGTTGAAGGGGCGGGTTACATGTAGAGTCCTATTAGGATTAGGACTAGTCTATCTCTAATACAAACCAGATACAAGTCCAGGTCTTAACTCCTTGTAAGATAAACGTTCCTTATGCCTTTCCTCTTAAACCGGCCCACCGTTAAACGTGAACCGGCCTTCTGGGCCTTGGGCCTTGTCATCCGTCTGTCCCGCTCGCCGGATCACCAGTGAGTCATAATGACTAGGTGGGTTGCTTGTAAACCGCCAGGTCAGGGCAGGTCGCCAGTAACTCGCCAAGTGTCAGCGGGGTCTTCAGATAAACCGCCAAGTCCGGCCGGGTTAACTTCCGGCCGGTTTACACCGCGGGGTATATCCTCGACATTAGCCCCCAAGTTTAGCTTGGATTTATTCATGGTAAACTTATACTTCAAAATAAACACAAGAACAAATTTGACAGGTTATGCTCCGGGTTAAGAATTTTTGTAAACCGGTACCTGACCATCCTTAAGTCCTTGTTATTTCCTCCTTCTGGGAAATCCGGGTCAACAGACCAGCTTCATAATCAATTTGCCGACATTGGTTTGTCACCGAGAAATATTGTGAAGAATAACTCCTTTGACTCAGCTCCCAAAGCACCGATTTAAGAAATATGGGTCTGAAAATACTTATCTGATATTCAACCGGTTTGAAGGTGTAAAACTTGCCGGTTTAACATTACCAAAATGGCCGGTTTATAAATATTGATGGCGCCAGGTCATAATTGTTTTCGACACCGGGTCATGTAATTGATTTTCCTGATTTGCTCAAAATTGATAAAATGAAGATGTTCCTCCTTTATATGCATAATACCTGTAGCCCCCAAGTCTTAATAGGAGAACATAGTGATAACTTAAGACTTGCTCCAATAAGTGTTTCAATCTTGAAGAAATCCGGTTTGTTCATCTCAATTATATAAACTGAATACTCCATATATGTAGCCCCCAAGTGCCAGGTTGTCATGCTTGCAGCAACCTGGGACTTGTAATTGCTTATAAAAACTTCAATCAGTGTAGCCCCCAAGGGCCGGTTCAGTAAGATAATATTGAACTGGGACTTTATATATACTTCATTGAAAATAACATCATATGATGTAACTCCCATCATGGGGCTTGAACCCACGTCCACAAGGTTAAGAGCTTTGTGCTTTACCAACTGAGGGGTGGACCCTTCAATATAATGGATAAAAACTTGTGTACCTTGAATTGTTGACAGGAGCAATTGGTAGCCCCCAAGGGCCGGCTCATTATAATATGATGAGTCGGGTCTTCAATAAGACTAAAAATGACTTGGCATTAGCCCCCAAGTGTCATGATGCATGCTTGTAGCGATATGAGACTTGCATGTAATCTCGATTTGAATAATGTAGCCCCCAAGTGCCGGGTTGTAAGCCTGCAGCGACTCGGGACTATTCCTTCCATTGTAGAATAAATCATATCCTTTGATAAAATAGTAGACATTGCGCTATAGCGACTTTGAAAACTCAATAATATCGGTTATTAATAACCATAAAAATCCAGCCATGTTGGCTATTCAAGATAATATAATCCGGTGAAAACCTTATTCATTCAATATCATAATGAAAATTCAGCCAAGTTTGGCTATTTGAATAATATAACTCAATGATTTATAAGCGCATAATTCCGATGGCGCAATCCAAATATATATATATATATATATATATATGTTTATATATATATATATATATACTAGCGACTTATAGTCCAAAAACCAGGCCGGTTTAACAAACACCGGATAATTTCTCATCATACTAGCGACTTATAGTCAAAGCCAGGCCGGTTTAACAAACCTGTTTCTGCATACAACAAGTTTAAAGTGTCCTGGTGGTTTCCGCCGGACGAGTCATAATGCCCGACATATAACCCGGGTTTATAACCAAGGCTGCACTTAAGAATAATCAAATATGAAATATATCATACCTATGACATTGAATCATATTGTTGGTTTTACCAGCTTTTTGTAGTAAGGGTGATAACCCAAATCTTGAGTACTGATAACTCCTTCCATATTGTGCCGGTTTATGATAAAACCATGCCAGGTTATAATAAACACCGTGTTACTCCATAAGAGGATGTTAACAACAAGGATCAAACCGGGCAAATAGTCTCCGGATTGACGTGAACTGTGTTCCTTCAATTGATTGGTTGAAAACTTTGTCGGTTTAAAAAAACACAATAAAAAAGAAAAAAGTATCTTGCAAAGAAAAGTGCGAAGCAAAAGCAATGACAAAACCGTTTACAAAAAAGGTTTATTTGAGCTGATCAAATGGCGTTACCATGGCCGAACACGACCAAGCTCCCGTTAGGGGTAACTATGGTTCTAGTCAGCCAGGTCCCCAGATGAAACCGTGGCATTTATGCCGACCAAGTGGCATGGCAATGGTTCGGGTTCGACAAAGACCCCAAGTGATTCTGTGGCCTTAGGCCGATCAAGAGGCATGACTGGTTCAGACGTGACCAAGTCCCCAAGTGATCTGGTGGCTCTCACCTATCAAGAGGTATTGTATTGGTTCGGACACGACCAAACCCCCAAGTGATATAACATGATGCTTTTAAAAAGGTAACTCAAGGGGTAAACCGGAGGCCGCTTTAGAACAACTCCGTGTAACCACACATGATGTAAAAGAACAGAGACCCCGCTTTATGAAGTAGAAGCCCCCATGTGATCAATAATATGCCAGGCCAGTAAGGCAGGATACCCATGTTTGAACCGCGCATCATGGCAGCAGGTCCTCTTTGGCAATTTTTAACTTTTTGCAAGAGATAAATTCTTCTTGAACCGGGATCTTGAACCAGATATGGATACCTTCAAAGCTTTGTGGGAGACATCTTTCCCTTGAACCGGATTTTAAACCGGAATCTTTATTTTCAGCCGGAAATTTTCTGACGGCCTTTAAAATTTGCACCAATATGGCGGTTTAGGGTCCTGCATTTAGATAACTTTGCAAGCCGGAGTAATTGCTCTTTCGAAGAAAGCAATAAAAAATATATTGGATGGATTTCACCTGATATGTCAGTCCAGTTGATATCCATCGCGGGGTTATACGCTAGTACGGACAAAGAGTCAGCCGCGGCATTGCTGATGTAGTCCGGGCTGCGGGGGCGGCGGTCTGTGTTCCGGTTCACCAGTGTGATATGCACAAATGCCGGTGCAGAACAGCTATCGTGCGTCGTCCGTAGTAGGGAATCACTTTTGTAGTGAGCACTTTTCCTATATAGAAAGATATAGGCCAGAGTAATCTTTCTTGGAAAAACAATATGTATAAAAGACGCAGCGAAGATAGAGATGGCTCGGCATCAATGAACCCTGAGGGCGGCCCGTGGCCATTCTGGTGACAGCGTCGCAGGGCCCGGCCGCAGCAGAGGTGGAGACTTGCGTCCAGGGCAGCTCCGATCCGTGGCAGACGGTGGAGACCGGGGCAACAGAGCGCAGGGGCACGTCAAAAGGCAGCGCTGTGGCTCGCGGCTGGGGTCCTGGCCAGCTTGGGACGGCATGAAGTGGAAGCTCGTGGCAACTCAGAATCTTGGCAAAGCCAAGGCGAGGCTAGCGGAGACATAACCGAGGCGGCCGACGGTTTGTGGCTGAAGACCGAGCGGAGACCCAGTCTGCAGTGACTTCTTCCTTATTCTTGTTGGTTCACGATTTGAGATGGCAGAGCACCGCAGCGGTTTCAGATAGAAAACGGTGGCGCCTAGATCAAAGTAGCAAACCGGCTCTGATATACCCCGGCGGCCGACTCAAAAGATGGCCGGTGGCGGCGATTTGAAGACGGGCGGATCGAAGGGTACAGTAGTGAGCCGGTTTGTGCAGTAGCGGGGTTGCGGCCGGTTTGAGCAGCGATGACGACTCATGACGGCGGAGGCAAGAACCCGCGGCACGACGCGGAGA